>NC_142317.1:31541458-31843750 GCF_054855325.1 Carica papaya
ATGAAATTAAAAATAATTTTAAGAAAAAAGTGTGAAAATTTGGGTTCATGGGTGTTTTTGAAAGAAAAATTAGAAACTAGAGGTCAAAACATAATTAAGAAAAATTACACCACGTAGGACCGCCCAGTTAGCAGCCCCAATGAACTGGAACGTGCTGTGTGGCAAGACACGCTGACTCAGTACCACGCGGGAGGCTACACTGGCAATCCGCGTGCCTGCAATCGGACGGCCCGAATGTATTCCCACGTGCGTGGACGGTTGGATCCGTTCCCCCTTCAGGCGGGATCGGACAACCGCGATTAAATGCGATGAACTTTCAGATTCGTTTCTTCTTTAAACGCGATCTTACGATCCAGATCAAATCCGATGAAGGTATAGATTCATTTCATCTTTAAACGGGATCGGACAGTCGAGATCAAACGCGATGAACGGTCCAAATTTAAGGAAGATGGGTATAAATATCTCACATCATGCTAAACCCAAACCCTAGCTGCCAGTCCCCCACCGAAGAAGAAGAACTAGTCACCGAGAAGGGAGCTGACCGCCGCCCGTAGTGCCGGAGCCACCTCCGACCGCCAAAAAATAAAAATTCTCTCATCTACTCGGAATTTGATTTTGAACACCCCCATAGAGAAATCAGAGCAAAAAGAATGGTGGATGAGCAAGAAATCGAGGGTAAAGCTAGGTGCCACTACCGTGGGCAAAACCCAAAATCGCCTCTAATGAGCCCATTTCTGTTTTCTGTTTCGTGCAATTTTTCACCATTGTGTTCACCATTTTATTTTCTACAGGTTGACCGAAGAAAAATGCTTAGCTGCAAAGGTGAGCTAGCGGAGCCGCTGCACCGAAAAATCTCACTGCTGGTAATTTTTGTTTTTTGACTTTTTTTGGCCAACTGAGGCCTCTAACATGTTTTCTCGTAGGGATGGGTATAAAACTGGCTAAAACTGACCAAAACTGGCCAAAAATGGCTAGTTCGAGGTAAACCACCATCGTAGGTGGCGGTGCTGCCGTGCTAGAATTTTAAAATTGGCCAAAAAAAGTTCTAAACACCGATTATGGGTCTTTTGGGGTATTTTTAGATACGTGAAGCGTGTTTTAACCTCTGCAGAAAAATTCAAGAAACCTAAGGACCGCTAGTAGGCACAGTTAAAAGTTTGGTGTTTCGAACACTGATTTGAGTAAGAATCTCTCACCTTATTCTCTCTTATGGAATTGAAGTCTAATTATCAATAATACGATATTTTGCATAATTTAAAAAACTTTAAGAATTAATTACAGATTACTAGTGGAGGCAGAACCAGTTATTTATTATTGTTGCTCTATTTAACCGATTGTTTTATTTTACAGTTTTAAATGCATGATAATATACTAAAATTGGTAAAATGATTCAGTTGTGTTTCTTTGATGTATGTATTGTTTGTCTTGCGTTGATTTACGGTTAAATTGTGAAACTGAAAATTAAATATAAAGAAAAAATTAATTGATTAAATGAATAAATGAATGATAGCCTTACTGGATATATTGGGAGATGGTGGACTGACTAAGTACATAGGGAACCCTACCGTGAACGTCGCCTCATACCTAACGGGATATTGAGAATTTGTATTTTTGGTGCTCACACCGAACGAGGTATGAGGACGGTCCGTTTCACCCTCGTATCGGATGAGACATTGAGGAATAATATTTTTGGTGCTCATATCGGATGGGGTATAGGGATGGCCGGTTAGTTGACAAGGTTGGATATTGGTTCATGCGTAGTGGGACATCCCTATAGACCCCCATGGATACCAGTAGACAAATAAAAAATGAAAGTTGTTATTCTTACTTACTTGAATATGAGATTATGATGTTGTTGAGTTATTGTCTCTATAGTTCAATTTTCAAAATCTTGCAACAGTAAGTATCAATAAATGGTTTTACTTATGATAAATGAATTTACTTAAATTAAGAACTCCATTGGTTATTTTTATGATTTTTACCAACCTTAATTTTCTGTATTGATAAGTATGATATTCTTACTAGGTTAGTGTATCTCACCCCTTCATTAATTATTTCAGATCAAGAGAATCAAGACCCAGATCCCGATTAACAAGGGGGTTGTGAATAGTTCACCACCCGGACTCCTTCAAAAGCTAGTGAAGGTCGTTCTAGGATGCTAAGTTGTCTACTTTTCATTTATTTCTTTGATTTTCATTTGTTCTTTTATAATGGACATTCTCGTAACCCTATTGAGTATTTAAAATTATTGTGTAAGGAATGTAAATCCTAACTTTATTATTCCACTTCCGCATTCAATTTATGATTTTATTTTCTTTTAAGTTCTTGACCTTTACAGTTGGTATCAGAGCCGCGTTCATCGGAACTATTCCTTACACAAAAATCTTATGAAACACCAAAAATAATGAATTATCACTCAACCATTCTTTGTGAAATGCAGGTACAAATAAAGGAGGAGAGGAAGACCCCCACTAAACCGAGCAGCCCGGGAGGGTTCGTTTTGAGAGAATGTTGACCGACTATTTAAAATACTGTAGAGACTCATCACTGTCCAGAAAGTCCGGAAGGAAAGGAGGGAGCTACCTAATCATCTCCTGTTGCCACAGTTTGAGTCATCCCTGCAGCGGGAGGATTCTGAGCCATCCCAGTATGATCCTGCTCCTCCATAGTACCATCTGGCACCACCACAGTATGGTTTGATGCTCTAACCGCATCACTCAGCACCACCACAGTATAGCTCGGTGCCGTAATCGCATCATCCGGCACCACCACAGTACAATCTAGTGTCTCCACCGTATCATCCAGTACTACCATAGGGCCATCTGATCCATCCCCAGCACAATCCAGTTCCTCTTTCACGAGACCCAATTCCTCCCATGATAAACCCATGCTACATTGAGAGGTATAAAAAGCTAAATCCATATACTTTTGTAGGGGCACCCTCCTTCGAAGAGACCGAATACTAGTTAGCTGTAGCACCCGGAAAGGAGGAGGAAAAAAAAAAAAAAAAAAAAAAAAAAAAAGGGGGGGGCCACGTCAGCAGCAACGTCAGCAGGCCCGGTCAGCAGTCCCGGCCAACCAGGGCCTGCCACGTGGCAAGATCGCGTCACTCCGAAAGGAGCCACGTTGGCGATCCGCGTGGGTGCGATCCGACGGCCCAGATCAATCGCGCGATCGGACGGCCCAGATTCAAACGCACGGACGGCCCAGATTCAATCAAAAACGAACGGCCCAGATTAAAACGAAATGAACGGCTGTGATCAAAAGGCAAGGGGTTATAAATAGAACCCCCACACCAGACCAAAAACCCTAGCCGCCAGCCGCTCACCGGAGAAGACGAGCCAGAGGCCGACCGCCGCCACCCGCCGCCACTCGCCGCCGCACCGGGGAAATTTCCGACCGCCGATCGAGGTAAATTTCATACCCCCGACTCGTTTTTCCCCGCTGATTCCTCCTATGGCCAAATCGAGGCCGAAATCCCGGCCAAACGGCCGGAATACGCGGCCGAAGCCCAGCGGCGCCGCCGCGCCCCCTCTCGGTTTTTGCCTCCGACGAGGCCCTTCCCGGCCTCCGTTCGATGCAATTTTTATATCACCGTGATCACCATTCTTTTCTCTACAGGTTGACCGAAGCCGAATCACCAAAACACGAACCTCGCCGGAGAGCCGCTGCACCCGAGAGCGCCGCCGCCGGTAAGCTCCGTTTTTCCGTGATTTTTTGGCCCCCCGAGGGCCCTAGGGTTGTTTTCTGACAAGGACCAATGCGAGCGTGGCCGAATTCGGCCGAAAACAGCCAACCCGAGGCGACTCGCCGTCGCCGGAGCACGGCAGAGCCGCCATGCCGGAGTTGCGATTTGGTCCGAAAGGGGCCCTGGGCCTAATTTGGATTTTTTTTTGGAACACGTGCAAGTACTGTTAGTGTGTTTCAGTTCCCCGGGAAAAATTCAGGGAAAATTAGGGACGGCCTGCAGGCGCACTGTGAATCGTATTCGGATCCCGAAAACAAGTAAGGACCCCTCACCCTATTTCCTATCACGGTATTAAAGTTCAAAATGATAAAAACGGTATTTCTTGAATTAACGCATGTGTGAAATTGCTTAAGGTTGCTAATGGAGCCCGAGTCCAGTGTAATTGATGATTTACTGTTATTTGGCCTGTTTTACAGCTTTAAATGCATTATGAGGTTTGATGTGTTCATTTTATAGTTTCGAGTGCATATATTACTGTTTTATTAATTATGGTTTGAATGACTGAAGAACTGATACTGTATGTTGTCTGTTCGGCAAGAATTACGATTTGCTTGTTTAAATGTGAATTGATGATGCTTATTGAGGAAAAGGGAAATGAAACATTGTATAGACTGATAATTGTATGATGGGGTCAGCCTGACTAGATATCTTGGGAGATGGTGGACGGACCGGGTCCGTAGGGAACCCTACCGGGATTGTGGTCTCACATGCCGGACGGGGTATGGAGATCTTATGGTTTTGGCGCCCATACCGGACGGGGTATGGGGACGGCCCGCTTCACCCTCATACCGGACGGGGTATTGAGGTTTATGGTTTTGGCGCCCATACCGGACGGGGTATGGGGACGGCCCTGGAAACTGATTATGAATGTTAAAGGTTAACGGGTAGCGGGACCCCTATGGACCCTCATGGATACTAGTAGGCTGGTAAATGAGAAAAGAATATGTTGTATAATGATTGAATTACAAGAGGCGTGATAAGTGCTATGTTTTACAGCTTATATTATTCCATGTTTGTGATAATGTTATTGTTTTCTTATATTGTTTCATGAATTCCACCGATGTAAATGGATGGTAAAGGTTTTCATGTTAATAAACGAGTTTATTGCAAATCATGCTCCATTGGTCTTTTGTGTTTTTCTACCCACCTTTACCTCCGTGACGGTGAGATATCGTGATGTTCTTACTGGGCTAGTGTAGCTCACTCCTTATTTAACCATTTCAGATCAGGAAGACATGGTTCCCGAGCCCGTTCCGCAGGAGGACGACGAAGGGGATACCTAGAGACTCTGTAGTCATACTCATAGTTTTATTTTCGAGTTTCTCTCTTAGTTAGTTTAATCTTTTATATTTTAAGTACGTTTCTGGTTTTTCGTGTAAGGGATGTTAACTGAAATTTCGATCTCGCTTCCGCATTTGATATATTTAAATACTCATTTCTTTTTAATATTTTCGGGGCCGTTATATTAGCTGAGATAGAGAAGGGCTTCACGACTCTTGGAGTGATTCCCGAACAGAGAGTCATATTTGTCACCTACATGCTGGTGGGAGAGGCAGGTCGCTGATGGTAACTAAAGCAGGCCACCATGCCCGTTCTAGTCACTTGGGAATAGTTCTTGACGGCCTTCAATGTAGAGTACCTCCCAAAGCATCTCTGACATCTAAGGAAAATAGAGTTTGCACACCTGATCCAGGATGATATGACTGTGTTAGAATATGCCCGAAAATTCCTAGAGTTTGGCCGATATTCCCCTGAGAGTATGATGGATGGAGCCCACATCCTGTGATTATACAGGAGTAATATGTGTTCAAGTTCAATACTTACTCAACCGTTTTGGTCAAGGCATAGCTAGTAGAGAGAAACATTCTCATTTTTTCTCCAGTAGTAAGGAACCTCAGGCCATCGGTTTCACACCGCAGACCAGCACCTACAATACTTGCTCAACAGAACAAGAGACCTAGGCCAATGACTCAGGCTCCTCCTCAAATTCCAACAACAAGATGCGATAGGACTTACCAGCACTGCGGTAAGGATCATGGAAACCGATTCTGCTATCGCCACAACAATATTTGTCGTATATGTGGGAGTTCCCAACATTACACGAGAGAGTGCCTGAGGAATCAGAACTAGACCAGACCTCCTATCTAGGACAAGGCTTACAACCTCACTCAATAAGATGTAAAATCTAACCCATACGTGATACAGGGTACGTACACTATCTGTAATCATATTGCATATCTTTTGATTGATATTGGTGCCTCACATTCATTTGTTTCACATGCTTTTACACCAAACTTGATTGTATTACCTGAAAGACTTGATTTTGTATTGTTTGTGTCTACCCCTAGGAGTAGGACACTACTGGGGGGAGATTATATGCAGAGTCTGTATCATAGATATAGCAGATAGAAAATTGAATGTGGACCTAATAGAGATTGACATGGGGGATTTTGATATAATCCTATGAATGAACTAGCTAGCGGCGTATCATGCCACCATAAATTATTTTCATATGAAACTTATATTCAACTCTCCTAATGAAGAGTCATTTACAAATTAATAAAATTCTTTAAACATTATTCCCTCATGGCAATTTTTCTATTACTAAGTACTTTAACTCAGCTGTTTTCTCTAACTAGGCAAACCTAATAAAGAAATTTATATTCGAGAGATTCTGATAGTCCGAAACTTTCTAGATGTGTTCCCTGATGAACTATCTGAACTGCTACTTGTCAGAAAAGTTGAAGTCACCATAGATCTTCAGCCAGACACCCAGCCTATTTCGGTTGCCTCATACCAAATGAGTCATGTTGAGATGGAAGAGCTAAGAAAACAGATAAATGAATTACAGGATAGTGGATTTATCTGACATAGTGTGTCCCCTTAGGGTATTGGAGTCACATTTGTAAGGAAGGAGGACGGAACATTAAGGTTATGTATTGACTACGAGAACTGAACAAAGTCACGATCAAGAACAAGTACCTCCTCCCTAAGATCGATGACCTTTTTGATCAGTTACAGGGTACCCAAGTCTTCTCCAAAATAGACCTGCATTCAGGTTACCATCAGGTAAAGATCAAGCCAGAAGACATTCTCAAAATAGCTTTTCGAACTAGGTACGGATACTATGAGTTTCTAGTTATGCTATTTGGACTAACCAACGTACCAGTCATCTTCATAGATTTGATGAACAGGGTTTTCAGACAATTTCTGGATCAGTTTGTCATTGTATTTATTGATGATATCCTATTCTATTCAAAAAACAGAGAAGAACAAGTTCACCATCTGACTCAGATTTTGTAAGTTCTTAGAGAAAAGAAGTTGTATGCAAAGTTGAGTAAGTGTGGGTTCTGCCTCAAGCAGACTACCTTCTTAGAGTACATCATATCAAGGAATAGAGTGTCCGTGAACTCCGAAAATGTTGAGACAATACTTGATTGGAAAAAATTAACCTCGGTCAAGGAGATTTAAAGCTTTCTAGGGATGACAGGTTATTACCGCATGTTTGTGGAAGAATTTTCTAGTCTACCTACTCCTTTAACTTGGCTCACAAAGAAGAACATCAAGTTTGAGTGAAACGATGACTATGAAAGGAGTTTTTCAGAACTAAAGAAGCAGTTGACTACTGCATCTGTATTGGTCTTACCGAGGGAGACAGATGAATATACAGTTTATAGTGATGCCTCTTACCTAGGATTGTGTTGTGTTCTGATACAGCATAGGAATGTTATAGTCTATAAGTCTAGGCAATTGAATAGTCATGAGGAAAACTATCACACCCATGACTTAGAACTTGTTGCGATTATCCACACTTTGAAGACTTAGCACCAATACTTGTATGGGAAGACTTTTCATATCTATACCAACCATAATAGCTTAAAACACATATTCACTCAAAAAGATCTCAACATGCGTCAAAGACGATGGATAGAACTCCTCAAGAACTACGATTGCAACATCTTGTATCACCCGGGCAAGGGCAACGTGGTAGTTGACGCACTTAGCAGAAAAAATGCAGGTATATTAGCTCACCTAATGGTTTCAGAATGTAGGGTAATAGAGGTCGTACAACATGTACGACTTTAGAACCTGAAGAGAGTTACTTGCTTGGCCCACTTAACTGTTCAACCTGAGTTGATCCAGAGAATAAAGGATGTCCAATCCGTCGATTCCACCCTAGCAGTCCTCAAGAAAGATGCAGGACATATAGTGAATTCAGAATTTTGAGTCTTTGCCGATAGGTTACTTAGATTTCAGGACATGATGTGTATTCCATGTGATGGTGAGTTGAAAAAGGACATCATGATAGAGACTTATAGCTCAAAATTTGGCATACATCCTAGAAGCACTAAGATGTATCAAAGTATGCGATCCCAATTTTAATGAAATATGATGAAAAGAGAGGTGGCCGACTTTATTTCAAAGTGTTTAGTATGTTAGCAAGTCAAGGTAGAGCATCAATACCCAAGCGGCTACTTCAACAATTACCAATTCCGTAGTGGAAGTGAGAACACATCACAATGAATTTCGTGACATGATTGCCTAGGGCATGCTCAGGACATGATGCTATTTGAGTAATTGTTGACCGGCTCACCAAGTCTTTTCACTTCTTATCCATCAAGATGACCGACTCCTTGGACAAGCTAATAAGAATGTATATCCGAAAGAGAGTCAGGTTACATAGAGTGCCAGTAACAGTAGTATCTGACAGGGACCTCAGGTTTACTTCTCGGTTCTAGTCTAGTTTTCAACAAGTTATGAGAACGAAACTATCTCTTAGTACCGTATTCTACCCTCAAACCGATGGACAATCAGAAAGGACGATCCGCACATTGAAGGATATGCTCTGAGCTTGTGTTCTTAACTTCGGGAGCCATTAGGATGATTATTTATCCTTAATAGAGTTCGTCTACAATAATAATTACCAAGCAAGTATCGGCATGGCTCCGTACGAGGCGTTATATAGCCGCTCATGCAGATTGCTGATCTGTTAGAAAGAGGGGGATGATAAAAAATTGTTCGGTTCAGATCTTGTAGAGATGACTACAGCCAAAATAGTTAAGATCATGAAGAACATGCAGAAAGTTCAGAGTAGACAGAAGAGTTATACAGATACCTGGATGAGGGATTTGGAATTTGAGAAAGGTGATCGATTGTTCCTTAAGGTCACTCCCTTCAAGGAATCAGTAGGTATGGCAAGAGGGGAAAACTAAATCTCTAGTTTATTAGAATATTTGAAATCTTAGACAGAATTAGTATCACTATCTACAGACTGGCACTACCTCCAGAACTATTTAGAGTCCATAATGTATTTCAGCTGTCCATGTTACGCAAGTATGATCTGAATCCCTCTCACGTCTTGGCCCATGAACTCTTTTCACTCTAGGAAGATCTGTCTTATGAGGAGATACCAGTGGGTATTATGGACCGAAAGAGTAGAGTACTCTGCAACCGAAAAATTCCTTTTGTTAAGGTCATATGGCAGAATCACACACACAGAGAGGCCACATGGGAGCTAGAATCAGACTTCAGAGCTCAGTATCCCTAACTATTTGATTGAGTGAGAGAGAGACAAATTTGAGGAACCAAATTTCTTTTAAGAATGGGAGAGTTATAATTTATGGGTATGAAATTTGGCTTGAGATTAATTTTAAAATTAAAAAAAATAAATATAATATAAAAAATATATAAACATATAATTTTTAAATTTATAAATTTTTATTTAATGTAAAATTAGAAAAAAAAAATAGGTGGATGATGAAATTAAAAATAATTTTTTAAAAAAAGAGGTGAAAATTTGGGTTCGAGTGATATTTTTGAAAGAAAAATTGAAAATTGGGGGTTAAAACATAATTAAAAAAAATTACACCACGTAAAATCGCCCAGTCAACAATCCCGACGAACCGGAGCATCCCGTGTGGCAAGGCACACTGACTCGATGCCACGTGAGAGGCTATGCTGGCAATCCGCGTGCTCGCAATTACACGGCCCGGATGCGTTTCTGCGCGTGTAAACGATCCGGATTCATTTCCCCCTCAGGTGCGATCAGAGAGTCGTGATTAAACGTGATGAACAGTTCAGATTCGTTTCTTCTTTAAACACAATCGTATGGTCCATATCAAATCGCGATGAACGGTTCGGATTCATTTCTTCTTTAAATGCGATCAGACGGTCGAGATTAAACGTGATGAACGGTCCAGATTTAAGGGAGACAGGTATAAATATCTCACATCACACTAAACCCAAACCCTACCTGCCAGCCCCCCGCCGAAGAAGAAGAAGCAATCACTGGAGAAGAGAGCTGACTACCACTCGCCGCCGATCGCAAAAAAAAAAGTAAAAATTCTCTTATCCGCTTGAAATTTGATTTTGAACACCTTCATAGCTAAATCAGAGCAAAAAGAATAGCGGATGAACTGAAAATTACGGATAAAGCGCGGCAGCAGAGGCGCAGGCAAAACCTAAAATCGCATCTGATGAGCCCATTCTCGTTTTCTGTTTCATGCAATTTTTTCATAATTGTGTTCACTATTCTGTTTTTTATAGGTTTACTGAAAAAAAAAGTCCAGCCGCGAAGGTGAGCTGGCGGAGCCGCTGCACCGAAAAATTTCGTCGCCGGTAAATTTTTATTTTTTGACTTTTTTTGTCAATCGAGTCCCCTTAACGTATTTTCTCATAGGGATGGGTATAAAACCAGTCAAAATCGGCCAAAATTGGCAGAAAATGACCAGTCTGAGGCAAACTGCCGTCGCTGGAGCACGGCAGTGCCACCGTGTCAGAATTTCGAAATTGGCCTAAAAAAGTTTTTAACACCAATTTTAGATTTTTTGGGATATTTTTAGATACGTTAAGTGTGTTTTAACTTCTGCAAGAAAATTCAGGAAACCCAAAAATCGTCAATAGGTGCAACTGAAAATTCGGTGTTTCGAACACCGATTCGGTTAAGAATCTCTCACCTTATTCTCTGTTATGAAATTGAAGTTTAATTATTAATAATACGGTATTTTGCGTAATTTAGAAAGCTTCAAGAATTAATTATAGGTTACTAATGGAGGCAGAACTGGTTATTTATTATTATTGTCCTATTTAACCGATTGTTTGATTTTACAGCTTTAAATGCATGATAATATACTGGAATTAGTAAAATGATTCAGTTGTGTTTTCTTAATACATGTATTGTTTGTCTTACGTTGATTTACGGTTAAATTGTAAAACTAAAAATTAAATGTAAATAAAAAATTGATTAGTTAAGTGAATGAATGAATGGTAGTCTTACTGAATATCCTAGGAGATGGTGGACGGACTGCTTACATAGGGAACCCTACCGTGAACGTCACCTTATACCCGACAAAGTATCGAGAATTAGTATTTTTGGTGCTCATACCAGACGAGGTATGGGGACGGCCCGTTTTACCTTTATACCAAAAGAGATATTGATGGATCATATTTTTAGCACTCATTGTGGATGGGGTATGGGAACAGCTGGTTAATTGATAAAGTTAAATGTTGGTTCACGCGTAGTGGGACATCCCTATGGACCACCATGGATACCAGTAAACAAATAAAAATATAAAGTTGTTATTCTTACTTACTTAAATATGAGATTATGATGTTGTTGAGCTATTGTCTCTGTAGGTCGATGAAAATCTCACAACGGTAAGTATGCAATAAATGGTTTTACTTATGATAAATGAATTTAATTAAATTAAGAGCTCCATTAGTTATTTTTATGATTTTTAGCAACTTTCATTTTCTGTATCGGTGAGTAGTGTGATTTTCTTACTGAGTTAGTATAGCTCACCCCTTCATTAACTATTTCATATCAAGAGGACCAAGACCCAGATCCCGATCAATAAGGGAGTTGTGAATAGTTCACCAACCCGACTCCTTCAAAAACTAGTGAAGGTCGTCATAAAATGCTAAGTTGTCTACTTTTCGTTTATTTCTTTGATTTTCGTTTGTTCTTTTATAAGGGACATTCTCGTAATCCTATTGGATATTTAAAACTATTGTGTAAGAAATGTAAACCCTAAATTATTCTGCTTCTGCATTCAATTTATGATTTTATTTCATTTTAAATTCTAGGCCTTTACAAAAATAATAAAAACTAGATTATAATTTTTTAATTACACCATCATCTTCGTTATTATAATTTGACACCATATACATTTTAATTATTCTCTACAACTTAATTGAATTTTTTCAAAAGTTTTGAGGCAGGATATGTATGCACACTTTAATTTTTAGTAATACAATCAAGATTCATATATAAAATACATCAAATTGTATTCTAAATAATTCAATCTAGCCTTCATATTTGAATATTTTTTATCGTGTATTCTAACCAAATATATAGTAGTATTAACATATTTTATATGAACTTACTTGAATTTATCTTATTGCAATTTTTTCAACCAACTAATAAGTTTGGGTCGGATTCTAATTTGGTAAGATCCGAATGTGATCCTATATATATATGTTTATTAATATAAATATTAAATCTATAAATATATATACCAAGAAGGAGTAAGAAAAATGAAACCCTAAACCTGTTTTTTATCTTTTATTAAAAGAAGTCGCCGCAGTCCGTCTCAAGTCAACCGACCGCACCGACAATCAATTCTTCTTCATCTTCATGGCGCCACTAGCTCATTTTTCTCTTCGTCTCTGGTTCATCATCATTTGTTATCAATTCCTCTTTCTCTTTGTATCCAGGTATGTAAGTACGAACACACAAAGCAATATCATCATTTGTTATCAACTCTTATTCTCCTTTTTAGGTTTAAAATCATTTTGCAAAGTTTTAGAGCTGTGGGCACTATCGATTTTTTGTTATTTTGAATCTTTCTAAGTAACCTATTCAAGTAGTAAATTTTCTATACTGCCAATTACCAATTCCTTTTTTTAAAAGACAAAGTACCAATTTTTTTTTTTCATTTATTGGATGAATTCTTTATTATATACATTATTAACGTGATCGGAATAAGATAAGACGGATAAAATTTTGAGATGATTGTCTACAATCAATTATTTCATAAGAAAATAAGAGAAAGATTAAAAGATTATATGGAAATAGTAGATGTAATAAATCAATCACATAAATACGCAACATAATTAATTATACTCACTTTAAACAAATTGTTAGATTATTCATTTTATTTGATCACTAAAATCTTACAAAAAAAAACGTACTTAATAATTTTCAAGATAGTCCCATGATTCTCCCACATCTTGAGTAAGTCCATACTTAGATCTCTTGAGGAGCATCCTAAAGCAAAATGTTAAGACATAAACACATCACTACAAAATAAGCTGTGGGTAAAATTTGAAGTCATGACTTATTTTTGGTTTTAAAATGTTAGATCATTTATCTATCTCAAATCAACTTCAAGATTTACAATTCATAGTTTTCAAGTTAAAATATACTAAAATTAACATTAAAATTTCTTATTTTATGTAGGAGATCTAATTGCAAAATTATTTCGTTGTTGGAATGATTGTAGAAAGAAATTAGTTTATCTTATAGAAACAAGAATAAACTCAAATTTTTTTTTTTTTAAATTAACAATTTATATATATATATTACTATACTAACAGTTTATATATTATTATAATTTATATGTATATTATAACAATTTATAACTCAAAATATAGATATTTAGTTCAAAATTATAGAAGAAAAACTTTATTTTCTTAGCATAGTTTATGAGGCAAAAAAAGTGATTAAATCTTTTAGAAGCTTATTTTTTGTTTATAAGATAAGTTTATAAGCCGCTTATTCTAGAACCCAAAAAAAAAAAAAAAACGTGATATATTTAGATTTTAAGTGAGATGGTATGTGTATGTATTATATAATAATGGTTTTAATTGTGTATGTATAAATATCCTTGTCTTCTTGTTTCCTGGTTAAGATGATAGTAAATGATGATGAGCAAAATTGGAGTTTCGTTTGGACTGCCAACTTCAAAGTCAAAACTATGACTCTGGATTTCTCACCGAAACCGCCCCTGCGTTACCTTTTTGTTTATTTGAGTTTGTTTCTTTAAAATAATATAAGCTAGTAAACTATATAATATATTAAATATACAATTGTTTGTACGTCGTTACCCTTTAATTCATTAAAAAAAATATATATATAGTTTTTTAACTTCCTTACATGAAATTTTTTTAATTCATTCAATTTTTTTCTTCTTCTAATAACTATATTCTATTCTATTCTTCTCTAAATAATAATAATTATATTCTATTCCATTTCTCAATTTACAAAATTAAAATTTGGGTTAAACTTAATACATTGCAAACAAACCAAAATAATAATAATAATAATTCAAAATTCTCTCGTTGACCATATTAAAATAACTTATATTCATTATAAATACACCGATAGATACAAATTTAATTTTACTAGTCAAATTAGCTGGAGCTTACTGTTTATATATATATATATATTTTGTAAGTATTAACAAACTGACAAAAAAAAGAAGATCATGAATTTATTTTTACCCATATAAATTAAAATATTTTTGGTAATATAAAATTAATTAGGGTCTAAAAATGGAGAGGAGGAATTAAATAGGGTCTAAAATGGGAAGAGGAGATGTGAAAACGGAAGAAATGTGTGACATAAATTTTGAAGGGTAAGAAGAATCCACATAGATACGTGAGATATATATAATATATATATATATATATATATAAAAGTAAAGAAAGAGACAAATGCACCGAACCCACAAGATCCAAATATTACAACGCACACACACCATTTGTCACTTGGTGCAAAAAAACAAGGAACTTAATTTTTGTAAATCCTACACTGTAATTTTTTTTTTACTCCTTCTAGAAAGAAGTAAGTTCTTCTTTTTTTTTACTGGTTATTTATACAATTTTAATTATGTAAATGTATTAATGTATTACTTAATGTGATGTTTACAAAAATTATGAATTTAGACTTGAATTATTTTCTAATATGGAATTCATTTTAAAATGATTTAATTAATAACCATATGTTAAAAATTTCATAAATTAAGGTCAATAAAATTTACAAGTGAATTTCTTTAAGTAATTTATTAAATTGATTATTCCAAAAATTGAAAGACTATAAATATTTATTTATATTTAAATATGTTCATCCGTGTATAAATTTAAATTTAAATAGTTGAAAATACGAATTAAATACATAACCATAAAATTTTATGTAAAAATAAGTTCAAGTTGAAATTGTATAAATACTATTTAAATTCTAAACATTTACCTTTTTTTTATTATCTAAATAATTGATTTGATTATTCAAAAAATTTAAATTAATATTTTAATAATTATTTATACCCTAATTATTTAAATTAATAGCTTGAAAATAGATTTTGCAACCTAGTTCATCATAATGAATAAATTAATTAATCTATTACCACAATAAAATGCTCCAATTCTTATGCTGCAAAAACATATTTTAATATATATATATATATATATATATATATATTTCAATAGCAAAATAAGAGTTAGGATTTTTTACATCTATGTTTATACATATATATATATATATCTCCATAATTCATAATATGGATGAAGGAACATCATTCGTCTTTGTCTTCTAGAAAAAGCCAATACATATATATATATATATATATTTGCATAACATCATAGTGAAAATGTTATGTTTGGATGATAAGAACCACATCATTATATTAAAAAGTATAATAGTTGAAACCAATTTTTTTCTAAAAAATATCTAATATCAGTTAAGTAAATTACAAAAGTTTCAATTTAAAATTATCGATGCGTCCAAAAACTTATCTATTTTCGTTTATTTTATTATATGATTACATAATTTAATAAAATTTGTTAACAAAATATTCACTTAATTAAATTAAAAACCAACGATAATTTATAATTATAGAAAACGACAAATTTTATATAATTATGTTATAAAATAAAAAAAAAGTAACAGTTTTATCTAGTTATTTGGACATATATTCTTTTTGTTGATCGATCAAGATTCGAATAATTTTTTAATTATTGATAAAAATTTAATTTATTTAACTATGAATTAAGATATTAAATTTAGGGACTATTAATTAAACACATGAATTAATGAACCTTAATTCACTAATTACTAAATTTTTATTAATAATGTATAAAAATTTAGTTTTAAATTCAATTCTAACATGTGATATTGTAGTTTAGTTATTTAAATAAAAATATATATTTTTAATATTTATAAAATAAGAATAGTTTGAAAAAAAAAAAAGATGTAAAATTTTTTTTTGTATTTTTTTTAATAAAAAAATATATTCTTAATTGTTAAATTAACTTATTTACCTTTTTCAATGGTAAAAAAAAAAAAGAGGGCTTGGTGCTGACCTGTCCAAAGCGTGGGGTGGAGTTGAAAGTTGAAACACGTGCAGAAACGGCCGTTAGCGGTTTCAGTTTTTACTGACTCTCTCCTTTGGTGGCCAGGCCGCAATTTCACGAACCGATTTGACGATTTTACCCCTAACCCTTCTTAGCGCTTGTGGACCCCACTGGTCTTTTTCACGTTAAAATAATATTTTCTCTGCTTATATAAACCCACTCTAACTCTCCCAACTTTCAATATAAAAAAAAATACTCGCTCATTTCTCAACCCAGATTACCAGAGAAACTAGAGAGAATTTAGTTAGAGAAGAAACGCCAATTTGGTTTTTGATTTTCAATTCTCATATACCATTCAAGCAAAATCTCCTTCTTCTTTGTTGTACGATTCGTGAGTTGTTCTCCTTTTTCCTGTTTCTCGCTCTTTGCCAGCCTCTATCTTGCTGTTCTCTTTATATGCTCGTTCTTTTCTGTTTCTGTTTCGCGTGTTTTGGATATCGGGGGAAGAGAATCCGTTTCTTCTGTATCGGGAACGAAGAAACCGGTTTATCGTCGAATGTTGGTGATTTCGATGATGGTTTCATCTTCGTTTCTGTGCTTCTGTGTTCTTTTATTTTTTGGAGGGAAAACTGTTTTTCGCGGAGTTGAATTTCGGTTTTACTGTTGTGATTTTGATTATCGTTTCGCATGGGATTTCACAGTTGATAAGTTTGTTTTCTTTCTGTAAACCTGCATTGATATGAATATCGAAGTTCGATTTTCGTAATTCTCGTTTCTCGGTTGGTGGGGGCTCTCACTTCTTTTCGTTTTATTCTGCTCAGAATTTTATTTGTTTCTGAGGTTTTGCTGCTTTTGAACGTTTTCGCTACTGGATTACACTTCTCTTGCAGAGTTTTTAATGATGGATAGAGTTTATGATCTCTTGTAATCGAAAACGAAAATGGTAGCATTCTTCTGTTTTTGTTTATGTATCGGGTTGGCGAGATTTGAATTTATGAGAATCGATATGGTCCGGATTTGTATTTTGTAGGATTTGATTGGGTCGTTTTCTTTTTCTCTTTTCCTCTGAATTTATAGGGGATTCATGCACTGTGCAAAATATTTGCTGTGGTTCTTTCTTTGATCGCTTATTTTACTGAATAAGAGTGTCATTTTGCCCTGCTGACTGATTGGTTTTGCATTTCCGTTATGACGAAGAAGTCTTCCATTATCAATGCAGCATGATGGAGGGACCATTTTTCTAATCTCCAGGGAATTACCAGTCTCTAGCGAACAAGAAACTAAGTAAACCATAATACTCATTGTGTCATTGAACTCTCGACAGGTATGCAGTATCAGATGGAGGGAGGAAAAGACCATGCAGACAGGAAGATTTGCAGGCAAGGTGAAGCCAGTGAGAAAGAACCAGCATTGCTTTCCCAGGCTGGTGAAGCAGAGAACCAGTCTCAAGAAAATGAGGATAAGGGCGATTGCAGTCAACTCATCTACCAACTTGGCCGAGACATGTCCATCAACTGTCTCCTTCATTGCTCCAGGTCTGATTATGGCGCTGTTGCATTACTGAATAAGAGCTTCAACTCTCTTATCAAGAGTGGTGAGATCTACAGGCTGAGGAGAGAGATTGGGCGGGTAGAACACTGGGTTTACTTCTCTTGCAATCTCCCTGAATGGGAAGCTTTTGATCCCAACCGTGGTCGCTGGATGTACTTGCCAAAGATGATTTCGAATGACTGCTTCATGTTTTCAGATAAGGAGTCATTGGCAGTTGGTACTGAAGTTCTTGTTTTCGGAAGAGAAATAACATCCCTTGTTATTTACCGATACTGTCTCTTGACCAACACATGGTCATATGGCACCCCTATGAATACACCCAGGTGTTTGTTTGGCTCTGCCAGTCTTGGAGAAATGGGAATTCTGGCTGGTGGCTGTGATCCACATGGCAAGATTTTGAGCTCAGCCGAACGTTATAGTTCCGAAACTGGGCAGTGGGAGATTATTCCGAGTATGAACAGAGCAAGGAAAATGTGTTCTGCTGTATTCATGGATGGGAAGTTTTATGTTCTTGGTGGAATGGGGGTAGACAATCCAGATTTGCTTCCTTGTGCTGAGGTGTATGATCCAAAGAAAAAGACATGGACTGAGATACCTAACATGTACCCTCCACTGAAAGGAGCATCAAACACACCTGCTGCAGGTTGTGCCCCTCCTTTGCTTGCGGTTGTAAAGAATGAGCTGTATGCTGCTGATTATGCAGAAAAGGTGTTAAGGAAATATGACAAACAGAGGAATGAGTGGATCACAATCGGGGGATTGCCTCCCCGAGCATATTCAATGAATGGCTGGGGACTGGCATTTAGGGCCTGTGGAGATCGTCTAATTGTTATCGGTGGACATCATACTAGGAGTGGAGGAATCATTGAGATCAACAGTTGGATTCCTACTGAAGGCCCTCCTGAATGGGAATTGCTTGCATCAAAACGCTCAGGAAGTTTTGTGTACAATTGTACAGTGATGGGATGCTGAGACCTCAAGTTTAGCTGAAACCAACTTCCTCTAGCAGACAACAATGGTTTTTGAAGAGAAAGGACTCTAGAAGTGGGTAATCTCTACCTTTCTTTTGGGGTGAACTTCAGGTTTTAATTTAGATCCATAGTTACAGGTTGTAGAAGGAAGTCTTAGTACTTGCTTGACTTTTAGTTTTGTTAATCTTACCGCTTTGTTTCGTTTTAAGGTCTTCTTGTCTAGTGTCTTTATGGTGTTAGCAAGTTTGTCTTTTGTCTAGTTACAAATGAGAGGTCTTTCAAAGGTGGCATAATGTAAAGCTTGTAAAGTCGAATAATAGAAGTACAGTTGCTTCATTTTCTGTTTTTCTTGAATGTTCGCAAAAATTTCGTTGCATGAATGGTTCAATGGTTTACCCTATAATCAGTTGCTTGACTTTCGGTGCTCAAGACATTATTACTCAATGTGGCCAAACAAATGACAATAGTTCCATTTTGCTAATCCATGGCTTGTTCCGGTTTCATGGAGAAGAATATATAACTTGATTAACAAATTGTTGCAATATATAGCATGTCCTTAAACTCATTATGGTTTTACGGCTTGTTTCCTTAAACTAATGCGATATATTAGCAATGCTATATACAGCAAGTTGATCAAATTATATATTAACAACTTGTTAATTTGATTAAGAAGTTTTTGCAATATATAGCATTGTTAATCTTAACATGAGAAGGTAGAAAAAATTGGTTAGTTTCTCTTATTAATTAAGTTTGCATCAGATTGTGCGAAAGTGGTGCTAAGAGACTGAAGATATGTATATTTAAATACTAATTATCATGAAGAATTCAGTAAAAAGAAATACAAATAGTCACTACAATGACGTGGTTAGCAAATAGAATTGTATTGAATTCATTTGGTACTATAAGATGCAATTCTGGCCAGACCTCTTCTGAAAGTTTGAAATCTTGGGAACATTTATTATTTGCTTTAATGCAAACCCAAAATATTAATTATAGCATCATTTTAGAGAAGTTGATCAGGAAAGGATGCATTATTTGGGTATTTAAATCGTTAGTATAGATAATTCTTGCAGTCTATTTTTCCTAACCCAATTTTGATCTAACTCTAGCTCTTTCCTGAAGCTAAATGATTAGTTGGATCATCACATAGTAATGCTCCCACTTATGCTTGCCTAAGAAAACTAGTACTTCAGTTTCCCAAATTTACCAAGACATGTGGATTAGGATACTGATTCGACACTTGACAGCTTTGTAAATCACCTGTAATTACTTTTATACAATAAATTTTCTCTTTGTTGGTAGACTGGTTAGTCCCTTGCATCAATAGTGTATATATCAACACTACAAGACCCACAGTTTTTATGAGAATACCTGGAATCATCAATCTTTTTAAAAAAATTTGTAGCGCAAGAAATTTATAACAATTTAGTGTTGTTTGTGATATACATCCTTGTGCTATAAGTTTTTTTTTAAAAGATTGATGATTTCTGGTATGTTTTTGAACTTTATACCAGTTATATTTTAACACATGCATTACTTGTTAGAGTGATGGCCTTGTTAAAGTTTGGATATTTTCTAGTAGAACACAGTCTTTTACCAAAAACAACAAACATCATAAAGATCGATGGTAGTCCCTCCTTGGTCTACTATTGATTTAAATACCATATGCAAAATATATTATGTATTTAGCTCATGGCATCTATCTGATGTTCGTAATTTCGTGCAGGTGTGGTCTGATAAAGTCTATGTCGGGATATCGAAATGAGATAATGAGCTTCCTTTCTACTTTCAGTCATTCTCATAAATGATCAAGACTGAGGGTTGTGGTCAATGATTGAAAAATATTACTATAGATTCGTGTTACGGGCTTCAACAAGGTAACAACAAAGCTTACGAAGAAAAGAATCAAAGAACTAAAGGGTTATAAGAAAAAATATGAGCAGCCTTGATGTGATGGAATTTGAAGGATGAATCAATTCTTTACCAAACATAATAAGTTGATTTCTAAATCAGAAAACTGAAAAAGTAAAGATTTTGAAAAATGGTTTTGCAAGAAGTGACTTCTTTTTCTTTTTCTCTCTTGGTGTTACTTTAATCATTTTGTAGTATTGGCCCCTACGTCATCAACAATGGCTTGATGTTATTTTGGCTTATTTGACTTGTGATATGGAGTTTGGTGTACTGAGAAAGAAAAGGCAAAGAAGGAAAGTTATGCTCTTTGACTAGATTTGCAAAAATGATTTACTAGGTTTAATTTATTAATGGAAAATCTTCAGTTTCTTCTTAGCACAGTGGAACTCGTATTATTCAATAATCTTTTATGTAAATTTATTTTTTGAGAATTTTAGGGAAGGATCTTCTCTGTGTCATAATATTGTTAAGGATTCCAGCTGCTCCGACCTAGGTGTATGATGCAAAAAGTATTGTTTTACACTTCAACATTTTACAAGAGTTATTCTCTTGGGGATTATCGACAAAGTAAAACTATATTCTATTTATTTATGTTTTAAGATGATAAAAATGACGAGTTTTGATCTAATAGTTTCTTTGCTTTTCTACGTTGAAAAATAAATTTTAATTATAATCTTTTACAAATTCGCTATATATATTATTTTACTAAAAAAATTATAAATGATGAAGATTACTCCATTTAGATGATCTCGTAATTATTTTACTTAATTATTGTCAAAATAAGGAAGTATTTTGTTTCTATTATAAACAACATTTTTATAGTTAAAGTTCAAATAAAAATTTTTAATTTCTTTTATTATGCGAAGAAATCCAAAAATAGAGAAAAATAGTCGTAATTTAAAGACTAAAGAATATAAATAGAAGTTTTAGCTTGTTAGCTAAAAGTTTAGATATTGTTAACCTATTTAAAACCAAAATAGTTTCGAAAATAATTAAATCATATCTCTCATTCTATCTCAAAAAAATAATAATAATAAATTACTATGACAGTTTTTCTATCTGATTAAGAGAATCAAACAAATAAATTATTCATACACAATTATTTTGTCGTCAATATAAGAAATGATTTTATAAGTAAAATATGAGTTACATGATTACGTTTTCTAAAATTTCAAAAGAAAAGAAGAAGTAAAAAATATGCATAATAATATTTAATATCAGTTTGAACTTTGCACGAATTTATAGAGGTTAAGATGCCTATAGGGCCATCACGGTATGAGAGTTGCGGAGATATGGTATAAGCAATAGTAACTTTAGTGATATGTGAAATTGAATGTTTTTCTTTTATTTAATTAAATTAATAATTTATTATGTATTTTGACATGACATAATTAGTTAAAAAAATATAATTTCAAAAAATAAAAAAAAATTTATACGAATAATATATATTTAAGTTGTATTGACGTTTTTAAAATAATTTTTAAATAATAAATAAATTATTATGCGAAATTGTTTCCAAAAAAATCTCTGTAAAAGCTTTAGAAAATATTTTGAATTAAAGAAAACTTAACCTTTGATTCCTTTTCTTTCTCTCCCTCTTTCGAGCTCCATGGAAACCACTTTCATTTTGCAAAATATTAAGTAGGTTCCCATCTTTTTTCTTTTTAGCATGCCAAGTACGTATGTTTCTTGACATAAGTTTATACATATCTGTAAATTTTGTATGCGCATTCATATTCCTATATGTATATCAATTATTAGGTAAAGACACTTATGCCCATGTTATATGTTTCTGTTTTTAGATATATATATATATATATATATATATATATATGCTTGTGGCACGTATGAGGTAGTTGGCTATGCAAGGTGATTATTTCATGCATGCACTGGATGTTTTAAAGCTAAAGCCGCTACTGAACCATGCATTATCATACTGACAAGAAAATAAGGGGCCCGAAGTCGTTCTTGTTGTCATAGTAATAAATTTTTTAAAAATGAGTTGAAAGATAGGATTCGAATTCAAACTATAAACCCTATAATGGGAATGTTATATTATCTGATAATTATTATCATATTAATCTACCAATGTTTTTTCTTTACAACGTAGCTTTTTACTCGCATATACTATTTTCATCTACACATTCACTGCTCACCGCAAATCACAGTCCATTTCAAGGAGTTACGGCAGCCAGGAGTCTATCAGGATCATGGAGATCGATGGGGCTCAAGGAACATGCACGAAGGTCGCTGCAGCAGCAAGCCGATGAAGTGGCCTGTTTGTTGAAGCTTACAGTCAATGACTGCGTAAATGTCGAGGGCATTGATATAATGCTAGCGGCATTGTTCTATATGTGTTTGAAGGTTAGGTGTGTACTCTCTAAATATAAATAAATATAAAGTACCGATAACATTATAACTGGTAATTTGGGACATAAATTTCAAGTTTTATGAATCAATTTAATTCCCTTTCCTTTTTCATTAGGGTGTGTTTAATTCATATGAATGGACTTAATTTGTTTTCATTTCATTTGTCATGCTGATTAGATGATAGACTAAGAAATGTTGGTACATACAGAGGCTGCTGCTTATTAAGATGATTTAATTTTTATTTATATCCTAATTGCATAAACAGAGAACTGGATGGTTAAACATCATAAAAGTCTGATACTTTAATTACATTTTCTAGGATTTTCATTGATCAGCAATAGTAACAAGCTTAAATTTCCCTCAGAAATACATTTATTTAGGAGCATGCATGATATGGAAGATTCCATATATCTGATTAAAATGTTACGAGTCACTTTCAAAAATTCAATCACCCAAAATAAATATATTTTTAATGCTAAAAAATGGAACTTTTAACTATTTTAGTTACTTTCTCAAATCAAAGGGGTTAAGCATGAGATTCGAGATATAGATTACATTTATGAACTTACTCCTGAAGGCAAAACTATCCATCCCCACATTAAACCGAAAATAAATTTCCTTTTTTCTCCGCTCACAATGGAAACCTCTTTTTCTTTCCAGCAAGGCCTATGACATTATGTTGAAGGTAACATCAATCTCTAATTCCCAACAAAAGGGTAGACAAAAATGTTGGTATGCAATGGTGTATACTTTTCTATATGATCCACAAGACTATTCCTAGCTATATGCATGGCTTGCTTAAACCAGAGACCAAAAACTTTTCGAGATGAACTACCATATACACCAAATTCAAACAGAAGGTGGATTTACATCAAGGTAGCCAGTTGAAATGCAAACAGGCTCCAGCTCACTGTGGCCGTGGACGCTTCACCAACTGGGCAGGCAGTGGTGATCCTCTGGGGGTCATATTAACAGGTGAAGAACTAGAGCTGGCCAGCAGATCTGCTGGAATTGTGGTAGGGCTAGATGCCGCTCTCTGTGTAGTAAGTTGTTCTAACATGGCTAAAACCTCAGACATAGGAGGCCGAATCTTGGCCTTACTGGTGCACTGTAATGCAAGGAGGCCAACCATAAAAGCTCCTCTCTGGGAGTACTGACCTTCTAACTTGGTGTCCATAATCCGAAATACTCTCCGTTTATCACTCAGATAAGGTTTCGCCCACTCCACCAGATTCTGCTCCACACATGGTTTTGTCTTGTCAATAGCAGGGCGACCCGACAGCAGTTCCAGCAACACAACCCCAAAGCTATAGACATCACATTTTGTAGTTAAACGACCTGTTTAAGCATTAAAAGAAAATCTCCTTACAATGATAACAAGTAAAAATATTAAATTCGATATTTCGCGAATGACTATAATTATTAGATGACACTGCCATCATTACATAACAGAAGAAAAGATTGATATGGAAACATAGCTAGAACAACAATACTTTCTAGAGAAGCTTGCAGAGAAAATACAAGAAGTTCAAAGAAGAAGACAAAAAATTAAGTCCTCTTTATAGAAAACTTAGCAAGAGGGAATAACACGGCATATCTTAAGGTGTTCTCAAATTGACTGTGGCTCACAATCGTTATGGTTCAAATGTTTTGGATACAGCCATATAATTGAGTCGTGCTTAAATACCTAGAATAAATTTGGATAAAAGTTTCATCTTCCTAAATTTGATAAAGATAATTAGAAAGTAGACACACCTATAAAATCTGTCATTGGTTCATTGCTTCTTTTCTACACAGATTATAGGAGTATTTATCAGTTTCTTGGAAATGATTCCTTTGTACTTCTGTTAGCTTGATGAATCCTATCATAATACCATTATAATGTGAACATTCACATATATGGAATATTATAGACAGTACTATTGAGCGTATATATTTGCCATTATTGGGTGTTCCCCTTGCAGTGATGCCCATGCATTACAATAGTGACTGAACTAGCTGGCTTCAATTCTAGAAGCCAGGTACAACTGATTTACAAAATTCTAGAATCCATACAAAAAGTTTGAACATTTCTACACATACACAGGTAATAACCATATTGAACAAGTAGTAGGCTGAACTACTAATTAAATGTAATGAGACTTATAAAACAATCAAAAGAAGAATTTCATAACAGAGAGTAAAAATACCAGTAGCAATGTACTCAGGTGCAGCATAGCCTTGAGTACCCAAGACTTGAGTTGAAACATGAGTACGATCACCAGTAGGGCCCGCTTTTGCCAAGCCAAAGTCCGAAAGCTTTGCATTAAACTCCTGCATCCATAACAAAAATAATAAATACTGGAAAACAAAAAACAAGTAATTTGCTAGATTAGATTATCTCCAACCTGCATCCAGAAGCAACAGCTCAAGAAAAAAAAAGAAAGGAAGAGAACCTTCATATATTCTCTTCCACTTTCATTCTTTCCCTCTTTCCCTTTTAATTTTTCCAAATTGTATTTCATAGACACACCTCACAGCTTTCCTACGTCAAGCTCATCAAGGCATGAAACCATCTTATCATAACATCCAAGCATTGCTATTGCTTTTTACTAGCATACCAAATCAAGAAGGATATTAGATGCCTTAAAGTCCCTGTAGATAACTTTTTGCTCAGAATCGTGCAAGAAGGAGAGCCCCCGAGCAGCATCAGTGGCAACTTTCATCCTTATAGCCCAAGAAAGTGGTTGGGCCCCTCCTGACAGAAGACAGCAGATTAGCATCTTATTGCAGTTAAGAGACAAAAATGCATTTGATTTTCAAGATTGTTTGAATATTCCATTAACTTTACTAGAAGGTCTGAAAAGGTATTGATACAGGGTAACATATGACAAGAATGTCAAACATCATGCTTTAACAAGATTTGAGATTAGCTTACTTCTAAATAGATGATTTTCCAGACTGCCTCTAGGCATATACTCATAGACCAAAAGCCGATTTTCTCCTTCAACACAGAATCCAATAAGCTTTACCAGATTTGGGTGATGAAGTTGACCCAGATAATTTAGTTCTGACTGCAAAAACAAGCCAGTGATAAGTGAGAGAAGCCAAGCCCCAGAAGGAAAGAAAAACATTTCCTTGACTGAAGGAACATACCAACCACTCCTTATGGCCCTGGAAACCTTCAGGTCTTAGCATCTTAACAGCAACAACTGTTCCAACTCCAGGCCTTGAAGCCGCAAGGGTTTGCTCATCAATCCACCCCTTGTAAACACATCCAAATCCTCCTTCACCAAGAAAACTATCTGGACGGAAGTTCTTGGTGGCACTCCGGAGCTCATTAAATGTGAAGGCTTTCAAATTTGGGGAAGACAATATTTCACTTTCAGTTCTTGGACTACATGGACCGAGGGATCTGCACGTTTCCTTATCAGCTGTTTTCTTACATGAAGAAGTTGAAGACCGATCATTTTTACCAGAAGCACTATAAATTCCTGGACTAGAGACAAATAATATCATATGTAAATTTCAGGTGTAGGCATAATAAAGACAGAAAATATAGGGCAACAGTAATCCAGAAATAAAATTCCTTCGGAAAAGTTACAAGTTCACCTCATGTGATTTGACCTAATTTCAGTTCAATTCTTGTGATTTTGTATTTTGTCATTAAATTATTAGATTACAAAGCTATTATCTTGTAATTTTTTTAAGTTTTTGTCTTACTTTTGATTTTTTAGTTTCACACTTCTACATGTTCTTGTTTGAAAATCTAAATGTGTAAATATCCTCCAAAAAACTAATAGATTTTTATAAAGCAATAAAAGATCAAACCATTGAGTACTAAATTGTCACAAAAACAACTGCAGTTGAGTACAAGGAACTGCACTTTTCCTAATTTCTCACTATTGCAAATTGAGTACAAATATAGATTAAGAAAGAACCATACAAAAGAGGTTCATGCATATCGTTCTCCAATATTTTTGTTTTTATATTGAGTAAAAAATATACACTAAAAAAGAACCATGCAAAAGAATCTCATGTGTATTTTTCTCCTATATTTTTATTTTTACTTTGCTTGTGTGAGATACATTCAAATTCCTTTTCTTGTTCGCAATCAAGGTTGAGGGGAGAGAAAGAAACAATTTTTGTTGCATTTTTTAATAGGAAAAGAAAATTCATTCACGAGGCACCAAGAGGGTGCCAACTGCCACATATATACAAATGCTAGATACAGGGGTAAGGATTAAAGAGAAACCTATTTAGTCCACAAGCTCTCCCCCATCGATCACAGTCTGGCCTGCAAACTGAAAAGAAAAAGAAAAAGAAAGATTATACATAAAAACTTCAAGATAAAAAGGTTATTAATCCTCACAAAAATTATATTCCTTTATTTTTCCAGACTAAACTAGCAACAACTTATTTTACCCACATTTTCTTTTTGCATTTAAACATACGAGGGAAGTAACATAAGAATATTAGTGAACTGCCATTTTACCAACAATGGAGGTAATATGGTTGGTTTAGCAGAGGTAGGTTTTGCCAAAGTTAGATAAATTCTGGGTCGGAACAAGGGAGAACACCTAGGGTTTCATGTTAAGATAGACATAAGAAGGTCTATAATCATGTGGCTTGGACTTCTTGGATTATTTAATGACGATGATGGATTTTGGAATAGATGTTGTAATAGGATCAACTGGTGCATCACTACAACATGTTTTCTTGTCAGGATGAATGGAGGCCCTTCTTAATTCTTCATATTCTCTAGGACTTGAGAGAAGGAGCCCCTTCTCTCTCTTTCTATTTTCCCTAATTATAGAAGCTGTTCAACAAGATGATACTAAGGTAGGGAAGTCAAAGGGGTACCGAGCTAATGTTATTATCTCATCTTCTATTTGCTGATGAATCCCTATTTTCCTGCAAGACAAACAGGTCTTCTAAACTCTACATTTGTGAGCTTCTTTGCTTTCAGGCTTTTCAATGGTTTCCATCTCAAAATAAATCCTGAGAAATTGGTGAGATCCCTATTCGGTGAAGGCATTTAAGTAAGTGGTTTTCTTTAAATCTTAAGCTACCAAGTGGATCCTTTTCCATCAAGTATTTGGAGCTTCTGTCATTAAGAATATGGTAGGAGGATGGCAAGTTGGTGGAGAAAGTATTTATCTAAATGGGGCAGGTTCTCACTAAGAGCATCCTCTCTAATCTTCCCATCCTTTCCCATCAGCCTAATCTTTGTTTCTTATGTAATGTGTCCAAAAGGTTTAAGAGTATTCAAGCTTGTAACCTTTGGAGTGGTTTGGAGAAGAAAAAATTCCACTTGGTTAATTGGAATTTCATTAGAAAAACCTTATATACTGGGGGCTTGGATAGTACCATCTTCAATCAAGCTATTTGCAAAAGTGATTATAGAGGTCACTCTCTAATAGCAATAAGCTGAATGGAAGGTGAGCACCTGCTAGACATTGTGTGAGTGTTGTGGTGTGGATAACAGGGATGATTTCTGTGTGCCTGCAGCTCCAGCTTGTGAAAAGGCATTAGAAAGAGTGGCATTAGCTAAGTTTAGCTAATTGTTCTACTTCAGACTTGGCAATAACTAGAGGTTCAGGTTCTTATAGGATCTATGGTGTGAGAAAGTTCCTGTGAGACTCAATTTTCCACCATTTTCCTTTTAACCCATAATAGAGATGCAAAGTTTGGAGCTATCATGATCATATTTGGGGGAGGAGAGGTGGAATTTCCTATCACCTGGCTCTTTCCAGAAATCTAGATGATTGGTAAATAAGGAGTACGTAAATCTCATGGCTGCTTTTGGATTTGTCTCCATCGATCAAAGCTTAACGAACCTCTTGGTGTTGAAACTCATAAAGAATGGTAGTCTCTCTGTTAGAACCTTATGCTGCCTTGCAGAACAGGGACCAGATTATAGATAACTCTCCTTGTAAGCCAATTTGGTATTGTAAGTGTTGAATACCATATTTTATAATTTTATTAATGAATTATTTATTTATTTAATTAGTTAATATTATGTAATTAAGATTTTATGAAAATAATAATTTTATATTATTATAATTTTAGTAGAATAAGAATTTCTTTTTTAGTAAATTAGAAATTTAATAAATACTCAGGTGTAACAAAGTAAATAGTGAGAAATAAAATTATTTATTTTTTCTCCAAAAATTTACATGTTATCTGTAACGCCTAGAAATTTAAAAAAAAAAAAAAAAGGCCACGTCAGCAGATCCAGTCAGCAGTCCCAGCCAAACAGGTCCTGCCACGTGGCAAAAACCACGTCGACCGGGGACGGGCCACGTTGGCGATCCGCGTACGCGCGATCGGACGGCCCAGATCAAGCGTGCGTACGGACGGCTCAGATTCAATCAAAAACAGACGGCCCAGATTAAAACAAAATGGACGGCTAAGATCAAAAGGCAAAATAGTATAAATAGAACCCCCACACCTGACCACAAAAACCCTAGCCGCCTGCCCTCGCCGGAGAAGACGAACCAGACGCCGGCCGCCGCCACCCGCCGCCGCACCGGGGAGATTTCCGACCGCCGATCGAGGTAAATTTCATACCCCCGACTCGTTTTTCCACGCTGATTTCCCCTGTGGCCAAATCGGAGCCAAAATCCCGGCCAAACGGCCGGAAAACACGGCCGAAACCCAGCGGCGCCGCCGCGCCCCTTCTCGGTTTTTGCCTCCGATGAGGCCCTTCCCGGCCTCCGTTTGATGCAATTTTTATATCACTGTGATCACTATTCTTTTCTCTACAGGTTGATCGGAGCCGAATCACCAAAACACGAACTTCACCAGAGAGCCGCCGCACCTGAGAGCACCGCCGCCGGTAAACTTCGGTTTTCCGTAATTTTTTGGCCCCCCGAGGGCCCTAAAGTTGTTTTATCGCAAGAACTGATGCAAGTGTGCCGAAAACGGCCAAACCGAGGCGAATCGCCGCCGCAAGCGGCGGCGCCGTCGCCGGAGCACGGCGGAGCCGCCGTGCCGAAATTGCGATATTGGCCAAAAAGGGGCCCTGGGCCTAATTTGCGATTTTTTGGAACACGTGCAGGTACCAGTAGTGCGTTTCAGTTCCCCGAAAAAAATTCAGGAAAAATTAGGGACAGCCTCTAGGCGCACTGTGAAGCCGTGTTCGGACCCCGAAACGAGTAAGAACCCCTCACCCTATTTCCTATCACGGTATTAAAGTTCAACAATGATAAAACGGTATTTCTTGAATCAACGAATGTGTGAAATTGCTTAAGGTCGCTAATGGAGCTCGAGTCTAGTGTGTTTGTCAGTTAACTGTTATTTGGCCTATTTTACAGTTTAAAATGCAGTATGAGGTTTGATGTTTTCATTTTATAGTTTCGTGTGCATATTTTACTGTTTTATTGATTATGAATTGAATGACTGGGATATTAATGTTGTATGTTGTTTGTTTGGCATAAATTACCGTTTGCTTGTTTGTATGTGAATTAATGATGGAGACTGAGGAAAAAGAGAATGAAAGATTATGTAAATGGGTAATTGTATAATGGGGTCAGGCTGACTAGATATTCTAGGAGATGGTGGACGGACCGGGTCCGTAGAGAAGCCCTACCGAGATTGTGGTCTCCCATATCGGACGGGGTATGAAGATCTTATGTGTTTTGGCGCCTATACCGGACGGGGTATGGGGACGGCCCGTTTCACCCTCATACCGGACGGGGTAATGAGGTTTATAGTTTTGGCACCCATACCGGACGGGGTATGGGGACGGCCCTCGAATCTGACTTCAAGTGTTAAGGGTTAACGGGTAGCGAGACCCCTATGGATCCCCATGGATACTAATGGACTGGTAAATGAGGAAAATATGTTGTGTAACGATTGAATTACAAAAGGTTTGATAAATATTATGTTATACAGTTTATATATGATTTCATGATTATGATAATGTTATTGCTTTCGTACACTGTTTTATAAATTTCACCGAGGTAAGTGGATGGTGAAGGATTTATTATTGATAAAAGAATTTCTTTTAAATTATGCTCCATTGGTCTTTTTGTGTTTTCTACCCACCTTTACCTCCGTGACGGTGAGATATCGTGATGTCTTTACTGGGCTAGTGTAGCTCATTCCTTATTTAATCATTTCAGATCAGGAAGACATTGTTCCCGAGGCAGTTCCGCAGGAGAACAATGAAGGGAACGCCTAAAGACTCCATAGTCATATTCGTAGCTTTTACTTTCAAGTTTCTACTTTAGGTAGTTGATCTTTTATATTTTGTAAGCACGTTTTTGGTTTTAGTGTAAGGGATGTTAATCGAATTTTTGACTTCGCTTCCGCATTTGATATTTTAATATACATTTCATTTTAAATTTACAGGGCCGTTACATTATCAAAGTAAAAATATGGATATTTTAGAATTTTTAATTTCAGGGTTTTTTCAAAACCCTAGAATATTCTCACCACCCAACCAAACGGAGTTCTAATCTCACTGGCGGCCTGCCACCCTATTCCGGTGAGCGTCTCCGGCCTACCCGGTCTCTCTGCTCCCGCAGCACTTGGCTGTTCGCGCTGCTTCCTCACGCACAGCCTCTGGTTTGCAATATTTTCTTCTCTAGCTCCTTCGCACGCAGCAACTGGTTCGCATAAGACCTCTGATTTGACCTCTGCTTCTTCGCACAGCTTCTGATCCGCAATTTCCACTGTTTCTGCTTTTTGGCTTCAGCTTTCTGGTGCATCTGCGTCTGCGTCTAACCAGAAGATATTGGTTCCAGAGGCTTCCTAGTTGCCAATCAGCTTGCTTCGGTTCTGCCTTTGACCAGATCTGGGAGAACAGAAGGTCTGATCCGATTGTTTTCTGGTTTCGCAAATTGGATCCAAATCTGCACGGTCACTGATGCGCGACGCGGCAAAAGAAGAAAGTCAGCACTGCGGCAAGTCAGTTCTGTCCAGAGAAGGAACCAAGCCCGAGTTATTTTTGAGCCGACTTCAAGCCTTTTTTTGAGCTGACTTTGAGCCATGTTGAGCCGAGTTGAGTTGTTGCCTTATTAGACAGATCTGCTTCTTCCGCGCGCGAGCCGCTACAACCAATCTTCTTTGGTCCTTTTTTGGCTCCTTTGCGCGCGGTCACCTCTGATTTCACGACCAGGCCTTCTTCGCGCGCGAGCCGCTTTGACCAGCTTTTTCTAGTCCTTTTTCCGATTCTTCTACGCGCACCCGCCTCTAATTTCGCGATCCGGCGCAGATCCGCTTCTTTTACATGCAAGCCGCTCTGACCAGCCTTTTCTAGTCTTTTTTCAGCTCTTCTGCACGTGTACGCCTCGGGTTTGCAACTTGATATGCAAATTGAACATGTGTGATATCCCTGCACCAACTTGAAGGGAGGGTGTTGAATACCATATTTTATTATTTTATTATTTTATTAATTAATTATTTAATCAGTTAGTATTATGTATTTAAGATTTATGAGAATAATAATATCTTATTATTAGAATTCTAATAGAATAAAAATTTCTTTATTACTATATTAGAAATTCTATAAATATTCAGGTGTAACAAACTAAATGGTGAGAAATAAAATTATTTATTTTTTCTCTAAAAATTTACAGTAAGACATACCCCTAAATCGCCTTTTCCATGTGGGGACTTCTTGGGGGCGCATACCCACAATAGATAGTCTTAGAAAGAAGGGTTGCAACGTAATCATTTTATGTCCAAATATTTTTAGTGATTGCAAATTCCCTACCCATCTCTTTTTAGGATGTTCAAAGAGGAGAAGGTTTTGGGATTAGATCTTGAGCCTCTCGTAGGTGACTACTAGGACTGTTCATGACAAGTTGCAGGCTTGGGATGGCATTCGATGTAATAAGGAGAAGAAGAAGCCAAGTTTGCCTTATTCCTCATGCTGTCTTTTGGAAAATATAGAAAGAAAGAAATAGGAATCTCTTATGGTATTGTATCTAATTTTGCTAGTATTACGTCATGGTGTCTTCTGGACAATACAGAATGAAAGAAATAAGAATCCTTGATGGTGTTGTATATAATTTTGCTAGTATTGGTTCTAAACCTTGCGTGTCTCATTAAGGGTCATCCTTTCTCCATAGGGAAGAATTAGGAAAGTGCATTTGTAATTTTGTAATTCATATAATCTTATATATGGGTGAAAACCCCTTGGCACCACTTTCTGTTATTTCTAGCTTTCTCTAAAGAAAGCTCAAAAAAAAAAAGAAGTCATGACCTCATCTAGCCCCCGACTAGCATCTTGTCCTTAAGGACCAAAAACAAGGTAAATAAGATGTAAAGAAGGGCTTGTTTTGTTAGTATGCAAAAAAGGCTCAAATCTAATACCAGAAATCCAAATTGCTTTGCATGCTAAGTTTAGGTTGTAATCATCAAAAGAATTCAGCCACCAGATCCATCGAAATTCTAGAATCCAGCAAGTACCAGAATTCCCTGGACTATTCAACTTTTCCTACAGAGCAAGTGTTTACGTGACATTCAAAACCATGGGTAGGCAACATGTGAATTACAAGCAAATTGGAGAACAAACAAATAAGATATTAGTATCCAAGTTGAAAGAACACAAACATGCAAACTAACATGCTTTTTGTTGGATGGCTATTAATCTTTTAATTTCTTATGAACAAAAATCACAAATGAACAAATCATAATTCCTCACATGGAAACTACATTTGTAGATGATACACATAAAATTCCTATGACCTACAAAAACAGCAAACAAATTCCTTAAAGCATCAAATAAGTTTGTAACAATTTCCTCTTTGTTGCATTGCCCACAAGTATAGGCATTGAAATATTGTCATTGCCACAATTATAGGCACAATCATGCACACAGCACACAACATTTAATAAATGATGTTGTAGTTGGCCTTAGAAAAATGCAGGAAATCATCAACCATGCTAGAACCCTTCATGCCATGGAATATCATTCAACTAATAAGAGATGATGCTCTAATTGGCTTGGTTGCCTTAGTTCATTAATCATATTATGCCATCGTGCTGATGTTTTTTTTCTTTTGGACATAGAGAGACAAGAATATCAGAGACATGTACCAGGAGATCAACACCCATGTACCAAAGGATTGTTACAAAAAGTCAAAACCAATAAGGCTCCCTAAATTTTCCCCATGAGGAGATCTTGACATTTAAACAAATTATCAAAGTGGGAAAAAAAGATCTATAGCAGAGAAAAATCCCTAATTTTTTTTTCTTTCCTTTCTTTTCAAATAACCAAGTTGGCTAAAGAGGAAAAGGATAGAAACTCCTTCCTTGACTCTCCTACTCAGGGGTCGTCCCAAGCCCAAATCTCATTTGTTATCGTGCCTCCAACAACCAATACAAATTCAAGTAGATTGAATGCAGAATCACAAAACCTTTGGGCCTTCAAGAACCAAATAAGAAGACAGTTGGAGGATTTACTCTCGCGAAGACATATAGGGAAGCCATTTTAGCAGAATCCTTCCCTCCTTGTGAAACTGTCTATGATAAGACTTCTTCCCCAAGCAGCTTCAACAAGGAAAACAAAAAGAAAGAAAAATGGGAAAGCTTCTCCGAAAATCTGTTTCCAAGGGAAAGTGAAGGCAACATGATATGGGGAAAAAGATTTTGGTAGAAAAACATTACTAAGAATACATCATTCTTAGATAGTGGTCATGACGGGTGATTGTTCTCACTATAGAGCAGCTTGTAATGGGCCAAGAGAACAAGCAAGGAGAACCAAGTTGTCAATCTCCCAATCATATAGATACCAAGAGAGTGCATGATAGCTAATAGAAGGTGCAGTGTTCTGTAAGGCCTCCAACTTGACATTTTTTTTTTATAGTTAGTCATTTTAAAAGGCACATATCCAGGGCAATATAGAAAACCCCACCAAATGAGCCTAATGAGACCCAACTCTCACCTTAACAAGTTTTAGGTAGTACCCAAACACAGAATTCCTAGTTTATTGATAAATATCTAATTACTGATAACATTTAAAACTTAGTTAAACATTTAAAACTTAGCTAATCTTTATACGATCAAAAAAGAATCTCTCTAATTAATATGTCATGTGAACTTCTAGTATGATTCCATAAGGAACCACAACCACTTTCAGTTCATTACCCTTTATCTTGCCTTCAAAACTTTTGGTGCAATATCATTATGCTTGCACCAACTGTAAACCATAAAACTCGCCTGACACACTTCACAAATTCCAAGCCTCAATGCATATTGTTTGTGTGAAATTTTTTTTAGAAAATAATATCATGTTCTCATTAGTTAAAGAAAAATCTTATCACTTTTGACTTGCATTTAAGAGTTGCAATCCTCCATAAAAAGTTAATGCATAAACAACTGGACGACCTAATTTAAATAAAAAAACTAGAATAATAATAAAGAACAATAATAATAAAACCCTAATTTCCATGGAAGAACTAAAAGGTAAGGAAATCTTAGTTTTAGGGTTTTCTCCACTTTTACCGTGCACCAATTCTAGGGGTGAAAAATTGACATGTTCCTGCAGCTTTTCCCATTAGCTTAGGTTCTAATCCCAATGAGTAAATCTTCAAAATGGTGACATTAAAATATTCCTCACTCCATCCCCATCTGCCTTGTCCTAATAAAATGTCAAACCCTTCAATCCTTCAATTTCTTGGATGATCTCTTATCCTAACTAATGCCCTTTTCTCTTCTCTCTCTAATGATACTTCTTTTATGCACAAAAAAGAAAATATTGGAACTGTACCAATCTATTCCGCACACGACTTAGACCCAAACAAAATTTCCTAATTGGTCCTTCACACTATTGTAGCTTCAAAAATCCCTCTTTATGTAGAAAACTCCCATCTGGTGCGTGGATGGAGAGGAATATAAGGTTTTACCAATGAGCAAGAATTCTACTGATAATGGGAATTGTTAATTCTTCTCCAAGTTGACGTCGGATGATGGAAAAAAGGGTTCCTTCTCTACATCATAACCACTAGTAACCAAACCATCATCGTCAACTTTAACTTTTCTTGACTAGAATCACTTGAATTACCAAATAATCATTTCCACCACTTCTTTTTTTGTTGCTTGATGTAGAAAAAACAATTTAACATACACAAAACATTTAATTGTCCATTTAACAAATCAATCAAGAACCATGTGGCCTTTCTAGAATGCATAAAATTCTAGTGCAAACTCGTAACTTTAATTCCTTTCTTATAAAACCTTCTGATGAATGTACTCGAATTTCTCATTTAAAATAAATAGTTGAGTTAAAATCCTATTAAAATCTCTTTCATTTTTTTCCCTCGATGGTAACAATGATAGTCCTCAGTGGAGGCTCACTAAGAATGGTTCATCCACAGTAAAATCCTTGTATAAGTGGCTGTTAAAGTGTGATGACAATGCTCCTAGGTTCCCATACAACAGATTTGGAAGGTTTCTTTTTTGCTTGGGAGGTTTGTAGAGAGCGCATTCTAACAATAGATAAATTGATGAAGGGTAAAGTCCTAGTAAATGCGCGCTATTTGTGTAAGAGACTAAGGAGAGTTGTAACCATGTGTTATTGTGGCGTCCTATGGTGTATGAGCTATGGACCATGGTTTATGGATTGCTAGGGATCAACTGGGTGATGGCAGGTTTGGTAAGGGAAGAAATGTGGGCTTGGTAGAATATGAGGAATAGGTGTAAGATTCCTGATTTGATTCCACTTACCATTATGTAGACTGTGAGGAAGGAAAGGAACAAGAGGGTTTTTTATGAGATAGATAATGTGAAGAGTTTTGATGTTCTTGAGAATAGATGGCTTCGGATTCTAGGTTTTTGTTGATGGGTCATCCTTCAATCAATAGAGGCCTTTAAAAATCTTTTTGTTGCAATGATTAATTTGTAAATATATTTATAAATAGTTGCCTCCCCTTGGTGCTTATAGTAATATACTTTACATAGTTTTTATTTCAAAAAACAAATAAATAAATAAATAGTTGGGTTGTTTAGAACTTCCATTAGATGCTTGGTTTGTAGAAGGTAGTTTTGTTTTTATCATTTGAACAATCATGGAGAAAAAGAAGTTTTGTATTGGGGAGACTCAATCTACGTAAGCATGTTTTAAACCGATTTCCAGTAGCATGATTTTCCTCTTGGATTTCACCACAATTTCTAGAAATTTTAGTTCATAAGAAATCCACATGAATTGCCTTTTTAGGATATCAATGACAAAGGGTCTAACTTTATCTAATTAAGCCGATGGAAAATGCAACTATTTTATTATTTATTATCTAATACTTTTCAATATCTCTTGAGTTTTCGATTCTATTTCATAAAAATAGACCCACCCTTTATGAATTCTTGGATTTAGATTGTTCACTTTGATTGCTCCCTTAATCTATTGTGTCCATCTCAAATGACCATAGAATAAACGCAATGGTTTTTTCTTCACAATCTTCTTCATTGTCAATCCTTCACATGGTTTTGTGCATCACAATTTGCTTCCAGAACTTCTGGTTGGGCTTCTGCCGTATCTCTTTGCTATTTCAACATTGCTCACATCAATTGCTCCATTGAGAGACTTTTAAATAATATAGTAATAAAGTAACTTAGTTAGAAACTTCTAAATAATATAGTAATAAAGTAATGACAAAATCCTATCTATATGGGAAACCTAAATGAAAGAAATCTTAATTCTTTTACAACTTTCCCTACTTTGTTTTCCATTCCAGGTTACTTGAGCTGCTTCTATGTCTACTAATGTAACTTCTATGTTCTAGCACTTGTGACATTCAAAGTTGGTCATCATAAACTCCCCTCTTCCACAGTTCATTTGGGAGAATAAAGAAGTACGGCCACTTACTTGGTCTTCAAAGAAAAATATCAGTTGGAATAGAGTGTATCGAACATAAATGAATAGATGAGGAAACTAATAATTAATGTGCTACAAGGACCAAATTCCTCTCATCTTCTCCCCTACCCTCCTCTTTCCCCATCCGAAAGTAGACGCTTAAGGTTTTGTATCCTTAGCAAGGAGAGACTTGTCCACTATCTAACTATTATCTTCATATGTAAATATATCAAAATAGCCTAGAAACCACGTAAAATAATTGCAACAAGAATCTAAAAACAACCACACATCTAAAATATAGTGGACCAGCAAAACCATTTGTAACACCATCAATCCACTTCCAAATATTCTTACCAAAGTAGTTAGGTCATTGGACCTAATTTTAGACATAAAGGACCTCTCCAATTATAAGATCATTCCTTATTTCACTGTTAAAACTTTGAAATCTTGCCAAGAAAGGGAAAAGAATAGAAACAATGGTGGTTTCGGCATGAACTTGGGCAATGAGAAAATTAAAACATGACAAAACAATCGTGCACTAACAAGGTAAGATCTTAATAAGCCTATACCATTGGTAACACTATAGATTCTTTTCCTAAGATCATTGAATTAGTTCTTAATTCCTTCAATTTGACCAAGCTAAAATCTTCTCCTTTGTATTAGGTTAATGCTACCCAGCCTATGCGGCCCAATCATTTAATAACACAAAAACCAGACATGGAGAAAGAGTGACATCTCATAAGCTTTCCTTAGCTAAACATGCACCCATAGTTCCATAGCCATAGAGTTCAAGCTCTTAATGCTCTCATAAAGCGTCTAATCACCCTCTCTCAGGGTATAAATAGTGTCTTTTTTCCCTCATGTAAGTTTTTTGAGACCTCATAAAGACTTTCATCCATTCACATTGATTCTCTTTAATTCAGTCCTTGATTTTGACTTCTGCATCAGAGTCTCTTTACTGGCGTCACAAATTTTTCCCCTCTAGCAAGCCACATTTCAGGAACTAAAACTTGAAATACACAACATAGGTTATCAAATTAAAAGTTCAGACTAGAATTTCAATAATGATGGCCATCAATGTTTTATCCAAACGCCTAAAATCTTTCTTATTTTTTTCCTTCTCTTTAATGTTTATATATTTCATACTTTAGGTTCCCAGTTATTACATTTTAAGCATAAAACAAAAGATGGATCTCTTTCATTTGGCGAACCCCTTGAGGAAACTTCTTGTACTTCTGTATCATTTAGTTCTTTTTTTATATTTGTTGCCTCCACTAGCTTGCAAGCTAGCTACCAATACTACATCCAGAATCTATTTGCCCGCCAAAAGAGCCAGCAGAGAACACCCAGCACATTATCAATAACCCTTTGAGCCTGACGGATGACTCAATACCTTGTCTATAATTTATATATACATCCCACCAAATTTATTAGTCTAAAATGTGTAACATTGTGAACATCTTGCACTTTCATGGAAAAAAAAAATGTGGCATGGAGTCTAGATGCAATCTTCCACTCTTCAACAGTTCCCTAAGAAATTTGAGAATATTCCACTTCAGAATATTTCCGAAGTGCTGGGCTAAAGCCATGGAGAAATTGTCATGGTCCTAGGGCCTTCTCATAGTTTTGTTTAGAGGTCTACCTATTCTTCACAAGGATGATTTAGTATCTCGTTGACTTTTTGGCTGAGCCCTCTTTTTAATCCTCTAATTTCAGTTTTGGTCCCTGTGTACGAGTGGCACCCCCGTACTGCCTTTACTATTAATATTACTCTTCTTTTTCTTTCAAAAGAATAAAACAAAAAATAGGAAAACCAGGCTGAAGGCTTTACACCTCGAATGCGTCCACTTATCACAAGGATAACAACACAAGTTAGCTTTTGGATGAACGTTGGTCCAAACGTGTTTACGTCACCATAATACTTTTTCAAGATTATGCTGATACGTTTCATTATAGATACATATGCAAAGAAAGTAATTTTATAGTATTATAAGGGGTTATGAACCTTATTGGCAAATATTAATTGATCTGTTTTTAACTGAGAAGTAACAATATCCCTTCGACCATTTTTCTTTCATCTGGACACAGGAGCAATGGATTCACTTAAAGTAATTGCTCCTAATCTCTTGAATAGTTTACCATCTCATATAACTTGGAAACCCACGATAAATCCTTCAAACAGAAGATTAAAATCACTAGTCACATTAATATCAACAAGTAAAATTGCAGAAAAGCATTTATATTGGACCATTAAAACATCCGAAAGCAATTACATCAATCACAAGGATAATAACAAAAGTTAGCTTCTGGATGAACATTGGTCCAAATGTGTTTATGTCACCTGGATACTTTATTATGCTGATAGTTTTCCTTATAGATGCATATGCAAAGAAAGTAATTTTTCAGTAGCATAAAGGGTTATAAATCTTATTGACAAATATTAATTGATCTGTTTTTAACAGAAGAGTAATGATATCCCTTTACCAATTTATTTCCATCTAGACACAGGAGCAATGGATTCACTTAAAAGCAATAGCTCCTTTCCTCTTGAATAGTTTACCAGCTCATATAACTTGGGAACCCATGATAAATCCATCAAACAGAAGATTAAAATTACTAGTCAGGATAATATCAACAAGTACAATAGCAGAGAAGCATTTATGTTGGACCATTTAAAACATCCGAAAGCAATTACATCAAATTGAGGGTCATGTCAACAAGTCAGTCCAACATGAGAAAAACTGCAGTCCAGCAAACCTCAAATGCGGAAAACTGAAATTCAGTACACCAGAGTGATACCTCGTATATATAGAAGAAGAAGAGACTAGTTTTTGAAAACCTTAGCAACTTCTTATTACGATCTTAAACATATTTCATCAACCATCCAACGAAAGGACCAAATTCTACCACAAATTACAAAAAAATAATTAAAAATTCCAGCATAAAGACAACTATTTTCAGCTCCTATAAGTACAAGAAATTGAAAAAAAAAAAATTAAAAGAAAGGAAAGAGGAGAAGCAAAAGTATATGCAATCACAAACAAAAACCAAAATGCAAAGGCACACGCACCTAAACATTCACTTCTAAACCTAATTAATGTCGCGAAAACCCCTTTCAGTCTATCGAACCACCAAAAAAAGGAAGAAAAACGAAGCAGCGGTAACTAAAGCGACAGACTCGATAAGGTTCACACTAACAGCTCGTTTGTACATGAAAAAATCTCAGGAGCAAAAAAAAATCTATGCATGTTATCGGAACAAACAAGAAAGGACGCAGAGAAAATTACTGGTAGCCGCCCGAGTGCTAAGTTGGTTCTCCATTTTCTCTCCCGAACGAGAGCGAATGCAATTCCCCATGAGGATCCTTTCCTCCCTTCCAAGTTACAGAAAAGAAGATAACTGAACCAAAACCAGAAGAAAACCGAGATTCTACGACGGATTTCGGAGACGTACCCTGAAAGATCGATTCATTTCGTCGTTGTGTTTGGCTCTGCTTCTAGTTCTTCTTCTCTATAATTGGCTGGCCTGGAGAGAGAAGAAGACGAAGGTAGATAGAAACGAGGCTATTTAGTTTTGATAGTTCGAGTGAACAAACCGACCTATGCGCTGTGAGTTACCCGGCTAACGGAAACCATGTTAGATTACATAATTACCCTTTCTATTAGAAACCCAAAACCCTGGTATAAGTGTAAATAGAGAAAACAATGAGGTTTATTAGTTAATTTAAGTCAAATGAAAAGACATTTATACCCCTGATACCGCTACCTTATATGTTGGCGTCTTGGAAGGGTAATGTTGACTTTTTACAGCTCAAAATTTAAAAATTGCAAGGTGTAACGTTAAGACGGTACGCATGTTAGGCGAGTTTCCACAAAATCCAATAAGATGAGAAGAAGTGGGTCCCACCGAATTCGTGTTCACACTGGAGCGAATTTCGGGTCCCACAGAATTATGTTCAGTGGGGCCAATTTATTTTGATTGGCTGTGATTCGTCCGACATGTCTACCGTAGATTACCTTCGCTGAGCTGGAGCACAGGGGATCACGACACTTGACAGTTCATCGTTTTCGCGATGGCATGGGGTCGTCCATGCAAAAATTAGATTTCGTTTGGCACTGTTATTGGTTTTTTGTTTTTTCTTAAGCACAACAAATATATATGTGTGTGTGTATATATATATATATATATATGAGATATTAGAAGTGTTTTCAGTATAAACTGTAGTTATTATATTTAGTCACTTATGTTAAAGAATTAATGATAAATATTAAAATGTTAAAAAAATTATGGGAAAAAACAAATAATTTTAATTATTTATTTATTTTATTCAATATAAATATTAATTTTAAATTATTATTATTATTTAATTTAAAGCAAACATTGTTTAAATAATTTATAATAGATATTAATTTATTGATAAATTGATATTATTTTTAATTTTAAAATTAAATTTATCAATTAATAAAGCATAAAGTTAATAGATTACTTATTGAATACACTATTTACTTCATATATTACAAGTTATTCCTTAAAAATATATATTTCTATATTTTGTTTTTTCTTTTTCAAAAATAAAAAATATTTTCTACTTTTATCTAAAAGTATTTCCATTTTTAACGTCGGGTTAAATTTCTATTTTTAACAATAGAAATATAAGTCAAAACCTACTTAAATAGACATTAAATTGGATATTTAAATGCAATTAAATAACATATGCTTAGAATATTTTTTTAAGCTATGGTTAAATTCTTAATGCATGATCTTTGCAACCTAAGGATCAATCAAAAAAATATTATTGAAAGATAGAGATTCGTAATCTTAAAATTACTTGTAACGGCCCCGGAAAATATTAAAATGAAATGAGTATTTAAATATATCAAATGCGGAAGCGAGATCAAAATTTCATTTAACATCCCTTACACGAAAAACCAAACAAACGTACTTAAAATATAAAAGGTTAAACTAACTAAGAAATAAAACTCGAAAATAAACTATGCGTATGACTACAGAGTCTCTAGGCATCCCCTTCGTCGTCCTCCTGCGGAACGGGCTCGGGAACCATGTCTTCCTGATCTGAAATGGTTAATTAAGGAGTGAGCTACACTAGCCCAGTAAGAACATCACGATATCTCACCGTCACGGAGATAAAGGTGGGTAGAAAACCACAAAAAGACCAATGGAGCATAATTTACAATAAACTCGTTTATTAACAACAAAACCTTTTATCAATAATAAAACTTTTACCATCCACTTACCTTGGTGGAATTTATGAAAAACAATATGAGAAAAACAATAACATTATCATAATCATTGAATAATCTAAGCTGTAAAACATAACACTTATCACGCCTCTTGTAATTCAATCATTGTACAACATATCTTTTTTTTTTTCATTTACCAGCCTACTAGTATCCGTGGGGGTCCATAGGGGTTCCGCTACCCGTTAACCTTTAACATTCATAATCAGTTTCCAGGGCCGTCCCCATACCCCGTCCGGTATGGGCGCCAAAACCATGAACCTCAATACCCCGTCCGGTATGAGGGTGAAACGGGTCGTCCCCATACCCCGTCCGGTATGGGCGCCAAAACCATAAACCTCAATACCCCGTCCGGTATGAGGGTGAAACGGGCCGTCCCCATACCCCGTCCGGTATGGGCGCCAAAACCATAAGATCTCCATACCCCGTCCGGCATGTGAGACCACAATCCCGGTAGGGTTCCCTACGGACCCGGTCCGTCCACCATCTCCCAGGATATCTAGTCAGGCTGACCCCCATAATACAATTATCAGTTTACACAATCTTTCATTTTTCCTTTTCCTCAATCAGCATCATCAATTCACATTTAAACAAGCAAATCGTAATTCATACCAAACAGACAACATACAGTATCAGTTTTTCAGTCATTCAACCCATAATTAATAAAAACGTAGTGCATGCACACAAATCTGTAAAATGAACACATCAAACCTCATTTTGCATTTAAAGCTGTAAACAGGTCAAATAACAGTAAATCATCAATCACACTAGACTCGGGCTCCATCAGCAACCTTAAGCAATTTCACACATGCGTTAATTCAAGAAATACTGTTTTATCATTTTGAACTTTAATACCGTGATAGGAAATAGGGTGAGGGGTCCTTACTTGTTTTCGGGATCCGAATACGATTCACAGTGCGCCTGCAGGCTGTCCCTAATTTTCCCCTGAATTTTTCCCGGGGAACTGAAACACGCTAACAGTACCTGCACGGGTTCCAAAAAAATCCAAATTAGGCCCAGGGCCTCTTTCGGCCCAAATCGCAACTCCGGCACGGCGGCTCCGCCGTGCTCCGGAGACGGCGCCGCCGCTGGCGGCGGCGAGTCGCCTCGGGTTGACTGTTTTCGGCCGTTTTTGGCCGAATTCGGCCACACTCGCATTGGTCCTTGTCAGAAAACAACCCTAGGGCCCTCGGGGGGCCAAAAAATCACGGAAAAACGGAGCTTACCGGCGGCGGCGCTCTCGGGTACGGCGACTCTCCGGCGAAGTTCGTGTTTTGGTGATTTGGCTTCGGTCAACCTGTAGAGAAAAGAATGGTGATCACGGTGATATAAAAATTGCATCGAACGGAGGCCGGGAAGGGCCTCGTCGGAGGCAAAAACCGAGAGGGGGCGCGGCGGCGCAGCTGGGCTTCGGCCGCGTATTACGGCCGTTTGGCCGGGATTTCGGCTTCGATTTGGCCATAGGAGGAATCAGTGGGGAAAAACGAGTCGGGGGTATGAAATTTACCTCGATCGGCGGTCGGAAATTTCCCCGGTGCGGCGGCGAGTGGCGGCGGGTGGCGGCGGTCGGCCTCTGGTTCGTCTTCTCCGGCGAGCGGCTGGCGGCTAGGGTTTTTGGTCTGGTGTGGGGGTTCTATTTATAACCCCTTGCCTTTTGATCACAGCCGTTCGTTTCGTTTTAATCTGGGCCGTTCGTTTTTGATTGAATCTGGGCCGTCCGTGCGTTTGAATCTGGGCCGTCCGATCGCGTGATTGATCTGGGCCGTCGGATCGCACCCACGCGGATCGCCAACGTGGTTCCTTTCGGAGTGACGCGATCTTGCCACGTGGCAGGCCCCGGTTGGCCGGGACTGCTGACCGGGCCTGCTGACGTGGCTGCTGACGTGGCCCCCCTTTTTTTTTTTTTTTTTTTTTTTTTTTTTTTTTTTTCCTCCTCCTTTCCGGGTGCTACATTACTATTTTGCGCCAATTCATTTTGATTAGTCTCCCTCCTATTTTGTTTGCTATCACTTATTGAAATATCATCATTATCACTTTTAGAATTTAATACTCCTCCTCAATTTGATGCATCTTGTCTTTAAAGAGCATCGTTCATGATAAAAACAACTATAGATTCCATTTCTTTGAGAACTCTCTAAAGTCGGGAGTAAAAATTAGTAAAAAAATATGCCGAACAAAATAAGTACTTTCAATTTCTAGTTTAGAAACTACATGTATATTATTATTGGATGTTTCATTATTTTTCCTTAGAAACTAATTTTATTGCAATAATTACTAAATTAAGAGATATGATGACATCGTAGTTAATTTAAGATTTCATCATAATTTAAGATTTTGGTTTGATAGAGAGTTAACGTATGTGGGAGCAGAGATGAATGTTTATGGTAAAATTTATGCAAATTAATTTGGATGGTTTATGTTGAAAGATTTTCTGAAAAATCTAGGATATGCAAGTATGGAGAAGATACAATTATTACTACATGTTAGAAACCTAGGTGAATATGAGTTAAGATTGTTCGATAATGACAAAGTATGCTAGGAATGTGTTGGGTGTTGTAGTAGTACGGATATTGTGGATATTTTCTTCAGTGGATATGTTTTATTTGATCCTATAATATGTTTAATAGATAATAAATCCATGAGAGACATACCGAGATGATGTTTCTCATATATATATATATATATTTATAATGAGCATATTGATTTTATATGTTATAACAAGTTAGATAAAGGGGCTAGCAAGCATGAATATGTTATATAAAGTGCTAACCTAAATCATACTTTCATGAGATAGGTCAGTAGAAATAAATGAGATAAATAGAGAATATTCGCTAGAAATATAAGAATGACATCACAAACGAATCATAGATTTTTTCTTTAATATTTAAAATTGAGATGAATTATTTTATGCAATCACTTTCTGTTTTTGAAATGACAAAATGTTTTATTCTACATTTACCTTCAATACCTGAAAAGGTAAGGCGTCATTAATTTTATATTAGCCTTCATAACTAAAAAGGCAAGACTTCATTTTATGCATTTTGCCTTCAATTCCTAAAAAAGAAAGACATCATTTCAACTTTCACCTATAACGCCTACAAAGCTAAAATAATATTTTGTATTATATTCGCCTTTAATATCTAAAAAGATAACGTTTCATTTATATATTTTGTCTTTGATCATTTTGCATCATTTTTAACGACTAAAAAGGCAATGTGACATTCTATTGACCATTAATACCTACAAAGGTAACATGACATTTTATTATGCATCCACTTTTGATGCCTAAAAAGATAAAGCTCCCCCCCCCCCCCCCCCCCCAATTTCATTACGCCTTCAACACCTAAAAAGGTAATACACCGTTATGCATTTTTCTTTAGTCCTTTAAAAGAAAAGTCGTTCATTTTGTTTATATATAGCAATTTGTTAAAAAAAAAAGTAAATATAATTAAATTTTATAGATATTTTTCTATTTTATTTGAGTTAATTTTGATTTATTTTTGCCATATATATTGTTGGATTATCTTTGGCACCTTTCAGGAATGAGTTTTTTACTTGGAAGCAAATTAAAGTGGATTGGAGCAAGACTTGGGCTTGAAACATGAAGATATGGGAGACATGGCCATAATACGCAACCATGTGTTAAGAAGCTAGCATTTCTATTTTTAAGGAGGAGTGAAACATGGCAATGTGCCTGGGAAACACAGTCGTATGCCTTATACTGAGTTAACACATGACCATGTGTGATAACTTGAAAATACCTCCGAGTTAATTTCTTATATTTGATATATTTAATTTAATTTTGTATGTGTTTGAAAATATATAATAAAGTTAAGGACATATTTTAGAGTCAAATGAAAAAATAATGGATAAGGATGAAGGAGGTAGAATAAGCATGAAGATTCATGAGAAAAAGTGAGAATCTTTTAAATAAAGTAGTATAATAAAAAGTTGTAACTATTAGATAAAAAGATATAATAGAAAATGACAAATTTTAGATAAAGTGACATGTAAAAAGTAGTAACAGTTTAAATGAAGTGGCATGTGAAAAGATCTTTTAGATAAAATGACATGTGAAAAATCATAACCTTTTAGATGAAGTGGGATGTGAAAATATCTTTTAAATAAAACGATATGTGAAGAGTGATAATCTTTTAAGTGAAGTGACATGATGAAATAGTAAGACAGAATGGTGATAACATTTTCCAAGTGGCTCCCCACTCCTATAAATAAAAGATAGGATAAGTGAGGAAGAGACATTCCGGATGAGAGAAAAATAGTAAAAAACATAAAGGTGAAGGAAGAATATAGAGTACGGAGTGTGTGATGTTTGAGAGTATTCTGTGGTCTTAGATAAAAAATATTGAAAAAATTCTACTAAATTTGTGAGAGCAGAGAAAGAGGAAGAGAATAAGAATAAGGATCACGATCAAAAAGAAGTTATAAACCGTTAGAAAGGTAAGCTTCTTCTTAAGTTTTGAAGTTCAGTTTCTCTTTAATTTTTGGGATTAGTTTTTGAGTATTGTGTTGGATATATTTGAATCAAGAAAGTGACCAAAAATTATCCTGAAACTCTACTGAATTTTTTTAGAAAAAAAAGTCATAAATAAAGTCAAAACTCTACTAGAATTAAGACTACAACTGCTAAGGACCTAAGACAAGTAAATATTATGAATTCATAGCCTACGTAGTTTTGAGACATTTTACGTACTTTCAGTATAAAAATATGTACATATTTTATTTATCTTTCATATTTGTTAAGAAAATATTTGTTTAAATTTTACTTTGATATAAGTGTTATTTCATTTTATGTTTTTGAAATGTGGTTTTGATATGTCTGCAATACTCATTATGGATCTTAAATCTATATTTTCCTTAAATTTGATTCTTGCAATTTTTTTAGGATGAGTAACTAAATTTTTCTGCTAAGATCTTTGATGAAACCCTAAGGAATATTTTGTGATTTTCTTATTTAATCTATGAAAGCTTTTTTCTTCAATCCTTATTTGTTATCTTGTGACTTAATGTATAAATAGACTGATCACCTATTTATTGATTTATGATGAATGATTGAATTGTGAGATTGGTTGTTTATTAAAATTTAAAGTTAGCACAATAGATTGAATGTGAGTAGAGATATTTGGCATGATCTATATATTTGATGATTAAATGATAATGCACTGATTCATACTAATCCATAAAGATATGTATGTTATTATAGAGTAGGTAGGATAATTGATTTTGAGAAAAAGATTACTATATGATTGAATAAAATTGGGTAAAAGTTCTTGTTATAGATTGAATTAAAGAAATTCATAATTGAACTTCGGGTGGATTCTAAAATTTTAACTATCATTATATCTTGATTGTTAATTAGTCCTAATTCATCATTTTTTTTGTTAAGCTTTAGTTTATATTTATTTTCTTACTCGTTAGCCAAATAATATCAATTAGTTAAGATTCTAATAATTATTACATTAGTTTTCGTGTGACGATATCCGAATTTACCATTGTAGTACGCGTTCAAATTTATGCACTTGCTAGGTAAGTTCACATCACAATAAGTTTTTCTCGCCGTTGCGAGGGATTAAAACTATCAATATTAAAATTAGCTTATTTTTATTAATTTAGTAGTTTTATTTTGTATGTTTTGTTTTGTCTAACTATTTGCAGTGGATTCTGTAGTAAATGACCAGAAGTAGCGTAAAGCTATTGATTTTTGATCGAGAAATCAAAAGAATTTGTCATAGACTGATAGTACACATAAAAAGTAGACGACACTTGTCTCGTGTTAGAAATTCATTAGGAGTGAAGAAGTCGTACAATGATATATTATAATACTCCATGTTTTATTAGAACTAAACCAAGTGTCACAAGGCCGACTGTAGCAGCTAACAACTTTGAGATTAAGCTAGCCATCATCCAAATGATTCAATAGTGTGTACAATTTTTTGGGTTCCCACTGAAGATCTCAATGACCACATTGCTAATTTTTTTAGAGATTTGCAACACTTTTAAGCACAATAGAGTTAACAATGATGCAATCAAGTTGAAGCTCTTCCCTTTATCATTGAAGGACAAAGCTAAAGCTTGGTTGAATTCGTTACTAGCTAGTTCCATCGCTACTTGAAGGACATGGTTGAACACTTTCTACCCAAGTACTTTCCCCTTTTAAAGACAGGTAGGTTAAGGAATGACATTACCACATTTGCACAATTAAATGACAAATCATTGTATGAGTCTTGGGATCACTCTAGGGATCAAATAAGGAGAGTTCATCACCATGGTCTACCCATGTGGCTTTAAGTGCAAACATTTTAAAATAATCTCACTATCAACATCAAGACCATGATTGATGCAGCAACTAGATGGACATTAAATAACAAGACAACTGAGGTGCCTACAAGTTAATTGAGGAGATAGAAAATAATAGTTACCAATGGGAGAATGAGATATCTTCATCAAGAAATAATGTTGGTTTGCATAGTGTTGACAATTATACAGCTCTACCTATGCAAATAGAGGCCTTAACTAAAAAGATAGCCAACATGAGTATGGCGACAGCGTAAGCAATACAAATTCAAAATTATGAAGTTCAGCAAAGGGGTCCGTCTCAACAAGCTGAATAAGTGAAATATGTTGGAATGCTCTAAGATAATAAAAGAATCCTTATTCTAATACTTCAATCCTAGATGGAGGAATCATCCTATTTTTTCATGAGGCTACCAAAATAATCAAAGACAATCTGCCCCACCAGCTCAGCCCCCCCATTGAACGAAGGCCAAACATGGAGGATATGTTTGCCAAATTCATGACAACAACAGACACTAAGCTACAAAGTAATGATAGCCTCCATCAAGAGTCTAGAGAACTAAATTAGACAATTAGCAAAATTGATTTTCGAGCATACCCAAGGAACTTTGCCAAACAACACAGAGACCAACTCAAGGGAGCATGTGAATATTATAACATTGAGGAGTGGAAAGCAATTAATAGAGATAGAAGCAAGGAAGAGAACACAAGCAGATGAGAACAACCCAAATAATGAAGAAAAAAAAATTAAAAGAGATCAAGAGAAGGAGTTGTCCAATCAAGGAGGAGAATACTCCAATATTCCATATCCAGGGATATTGAAGCAACAACAAAAATATAAACAATTTAGTAAGTTTTTAGATATTTTTAAACAGCTACATATTAAAATTCCTTTGATTGAATCTTTAAAACAGATGTCTAGCTATGTAAGGTTCCTAAAGGAGATTCTCTCAAATAAGAGGAAGTTGGAAGACGTGGCCATGGTAATGCTTAACGAAGAATGCTCAGCTATTCTACAAAACAAGATGCCATAAAATTTGAAGGATCCAGGTAAGTTTACTATTTCATGTAACTTAGGTGATATTTCAATTAAAAAAAAAAATTATGTGTTTCAAGAGATAGCATCAATTTAATGTCATATGATACTTACAAGAAGGTAGGATTGAGAAAACCTACGCTTACTAAGATTACTTTACAATTAACATATAGGTCTGTCAAAATTCTGGTTAGAATAATAAAAAATATGTTATTTAAGGTCAAGAAGTTTATATTTCCAGTAGACTTTGTGATCTTGGATATAGAAGAGGACTTTGAGATACCAATTATCTTAGGAATACCATTTCTAGCAACTGCTAGAGCTTTAATTCATGTTCATGATGGCAAATTTACTCTTAACGTATTTGATGAGAAAATTACTTTTTATATGTCTAAATCCATGAAATATGCATATATTTTATATGATACTTGTTTCATGATTTATAAACTTAATCCAGTCATGCAAGGTATCTTTCAAAAAAATTACATCAAAGATATATTGGAATAAGGTATCATGAATGGAGAAATGAGTGACACGAAGAATGAAAAAGTCGAGGAGCAAGTAGCTTTACTAGAAGAAAGACCTTATCTCTAGTGAAGAGAAAGACCCATAGATAGGGGTGGGCCTAGTTTTCCCCAGACCAATTTAGGATCAGTTTTTAGTCCAAGTTCTACCATAAAAGAGAGATTAGAGCAGCTTAGTAGGGGACAAGAAAGAACTGAAGAATGCCAAAGGCGAATGGAGCATTATATGATGGCATACTTTCAATATATAGGATTAAAGCCCCCACCCTACCCACTTTCAGATAGTTAGTCTCACTTTTGCATTTTTTTAATTTTATTTTCATTTTTTATTCTTATTTTTCAGTTTATCTTTGCCTTTTGTATCTTTTAGTTCCCTTCTCTCCTTTACCACTAACTTGTTTGCTTAGTTTCCCTTAGTATTTGTCAGTATGTTTTTAGGTTTTTCACAAATTTTACTAAGGCTGCAATGGATGCTACTCCATTAAAATTTTAGGGAAGTTTTATTTCTTTTGTCGTCATTATCTTCTATTTTTCTATTTTGCAAACTATGGGGACATAGTAGCATTTAAGTGTGGGGAAGTGGTTCTAGTTATTTATATTTGCTGTTATCCTTTAAATCTTAATGAAGTTCTATGGTTTGATCTTGATGTGTCTTGTTGTGTCATGACTGCCTATAATGATAATTATGGCATTGAATGTATATGTAATGGGATTTGATTGTTTGTGAAAATAGTTTAACAATAGAAGTATTTGACCTTATTTAGTTTATTCAAGTTTTAAGAGTTTGGTATCTTCTGCATCCTTTGAGTAATGAAATTTGTTCTTTTGTCTTAACTAAATAATTCTTTGCAAAAGAAAATATATTTTTGCATAGAATTAGATATACATATATATATATGCAAAAAGAAAAATAAAATAAAATACTTCGCTGATCACTCAATTTTACACCACCAAGGGCATATCTTAGCAGTTCAGTGCTATGTTATCTTAACTACAGGTTTCCAGTTTGACCCTTGGAATTGCAACTGTTTTTTGTAGGGAGAACTTACTCCTTAGTGGACCAGTTTGACTTGAAATATAAAATGGTGGTTAAGAGTATAGACAATAGCAAAAAAAAATTACTCCGTTGACCACTCAATTTTACACCACCAAGTGGTGTAGCTTAGCGATTCAACGTTATGCTAATTTAACCAGAGATCTCAATTTTGAGTCCTGGGAACGCAATTGCTTTTGGTAGGGCTAGTTTACTCCTTAGTGGATCGATTTGGCTCAAAAAATAAAATGATGGTTATGAGCAGACCTACTGGTCATTCAGAAGTGTGATCAACTGAGTAATCGAGGGCAAGCGTCACCAATGTCAGCACTCGCGTAAAAAGGTTGACTGACATTTCGGACAACTAAGAAGGTGCTTAAAAAATAAAATGAAAATAGAGTTTCATGTATGCCTACTCTTTTGCCAACTGAGTTTGATTATATTTTCGGTTAAAAAGCTTGGATATTACGAATAATTGAATGACTCATAGAATGTTTTGGATACTTAATTTCTAAGAATAAGATGGGACAAGATGGGGTCTATATTTTGAAGTTGTTAAATTTTCTTCCATAGATGATTATACCTTTGTACACATTATTTTGTATTATCATGAGTTAATATAGTATTGATGAGGAAGATTTCATTTATGGTTTTGTTATGGAATAGATTTAAGATTGCTTGAGAACAATTAAAAGCTCAAGTGTGAGGGAGTTGATATAATTGAATTTTATAAATATTTTTCTATTTCATTTGAGTTAATTTTGATTAATTTTTACCATATATATTATTGGATTGTCTTTGGCATCTTTCAGGAATGAGTTTGGGACTTGGAAGTAAATTAGAGCGGATTGGAGCAAGATTTGGACGAAAAAGGATTGAAACATAAAGATATGGGAGACATGGCCATGACACATGGTCATGTGTTAAGGAGGTAGCTTTTCTGTTTCTGAAGAGGAGTGAAACACGACTGTTTGCCTGGAAGACAAGACCGTGTGCCTTATACTAAGTTAACACGCGACTATACGTTAAAAAGATAACGTTTCTGTTTCGTTCAGTGAAAGAGACATGGGCGTGTGCCTGGGAGACACGATCGTGTGTCAATTGGATATGGTCGTGGGACGTGACAGATCATATTTGGATTTTGTCAAAGTATTAGGTCTTGAACTATATAAAGAGAGAATTATCTCAAAAAGAGACATAGACCGAAGGAGGAGAAAATAAGAGAGGACGGCTGCAGATATCAAGAGCTTCTACTAGTGATTTAATCTTAAATCGTTTCATATTTTCCTTATATTTGATTCTTACAATCTTTAAAATGAGTAACTAAACTTTTCTGTTAGGATCTTTGATGAAATCTTAAGGGATACTTTGTGATTTTCTTATTTAATCTATAAAAATCCTTTTTTTCAATCCTTATGTATTATCTTGTGGCTTAATGCATAAATAGACTGATCACTTATTTATTGAGTTATGATAAATGATTGAATTCAGAGATTGATCGTTTATTATAATATTAAATTAGCACAATAGATTGAATGCGAGTAGAGATGCTTGGAATGATTTATATATTTGATAATTGAATATTAATGCACCGATTCATACTAATTCATATAGATATGCGTGTTATTATGAAGTGGGTAGGGTAATTTATCTTGAGAAATAGATTATTACATAATTAAATGAAATTGGTTGAAAATTCTAGTAATAAATTGAATTAAAAAAATTCATAGTTGAACTTAGGGTGGATCTAAGATCTTAACCGACATTTTATCTTGATTGTTAATTAATCCTAATTCATTATTGTTTTTTTTGTTAAGCTTTAGTCTATATTTTAGTCGTTAGCAAAATAATATCAATTAGTTGAGACTCTAATAATTGTTATATTAGTTTTCATGTGACGATATACGAATTTACTGTTACAGTACGTGTTCGAACTAGTACACTTGTTAGGTAAGTTCACATCACAACAAAGTGAGAAAAGAAGAAAGAGAAAGAGAACAAGAGAAGAATAAAAGAGAGAAGAAAGAAGAAAAAAAGAAAAAGAAGACAAATGATGAATGAAGCAAGGGCATAAAAACGAAAATTTTGTTTTTACTAATAAATTCAAGACAATTCTAGTTTTTACTTACTTTTTTTACAAATGATCAAGTAAAAAAAAATATACATATTATATTCTAATTTTATTTGAGTACATTTAACTTTTAAGAATAACGAACAAAAATATAAAAGAAAAAAATTAATTTAATTCATCAAAAAAGTTTTTTTTATTACTTTTGCTACTTTTATTTTACATTCTCTGAAGAAAATAAACAAAAAACGGTAAGAAAAAGAAGAGGAAAAAGAAAACAGAATGATGGGAACGAAAAAAATAATAATCTTTTTTAAAAAAAATGAGATGAAATGAAAATTAAAGAAAAACGAGTCGTGGGGGATGTAAATAAAAAAGAAAAAAAAAACCTAGGGGTGTGGATGAAAAAAGATAAATCTAAAATAGTTAAAAATAGAAAAGAAAAAAAGAAGATGGCCAGAAAACTAAATTTAAAATAAAACCCAGCCTCTTCTTTTCCTTTCCTTTCCTTTTCTCTTTTCCTTTTGCCCTTTTCCCCAATCGAGCCAGGCCTAAAATGGACCCAACCCATTTTTGTTCTTCCCCCCGTCCCAGCCTATATCTGTTTTAAGCCCGGCTCCCTAAGAAGTTCGCCCCCAAAAACATGCGTTTTAAACATCATCCTCCTCCTCCTCCTGTTCGTAGGAGACTGGCGCAATGATGGTGAGGCAGAAGCAAATGGCTGGTGTGACGATGATGAAGTTAATCAATGATGATGGAAACCTTGAAGCAAGAGCAGGAAACTCCGAGAGCAAGCGACGCTGAGGCGTGATGATGACTGATGGTTGGTGATGAAGACAGAGAAATGAGGAAGCGCGAAGCTGTTGATTGCCTATTCGAGGAAGAAGAACAGCATGAAAGAAATGAGGGCCGTTGATCGAGGTGAAAGGAGTTTGTGAAATCAGCTTTGAAAGGGGCCAATGCCAAAGCTAAAAGGCACGATGTTGGGAATGAAGATTCCCTTTGTGTTTTTTTATGAGGGAAATTAAGAAAAACAAAGAGGAGAAGGAGAAGCCGAGAGGGTTATGAAGGTGTGCATATTCTGTTGCATGAATCAGGACTTGATATATATATATATATATATATATATACATAGTTAGAAATGGGAGGAAGAAGTACAAGAAATTAGTAGAAAGACTTAAATTTTCAATTGTCCTCGTTTGCAAAAAATCTTCAATTATACTGAGTGTATATAAGTACTGAAACAATTTTTAAAATTCAATTATGAATGATAATTAACTCTAATATATAAACTACAACCACCTACAAGAATAAATAACACATAATAATTTTAATTTATGAACCACAAATACCTACAAAATTAAAAGAGATATATTTATATTCTTAACGTGTAAATTATTGTTTCGTCATCGGGATAATTTTAGCTTTTCTAGTATTTGTAGGCTTAGCTTGAGCATAATAATGTTAGCTTTGTTTTTCTTCATGCATTTCTAAATTTTGCTGTAAGTTTATTTTCAGCCATAACAATCCCTTCTTCAAGTTCTTCTTACTTTTTTATTTGCTTGTTAGGAGAATATAGAAGCTTGCAAATATATATGTGTTTTGGGAGATCAAAAATGGCATTCAAGAAAACTTATGAAATGGTTTTAAGTCATTAAGCTGAATGCTGGAAATGAAAATGGATTAGAGAAATATTGATAAGAGGATCTGATAAAGTGTAGCAGGAAAAGGAGAATGCATGAAAATTTTTGTCTTGCCATATCTTATTTTTCATACATTTTCTTTTGGGTTGCATTTTTCTTGACATATGAACTTGTTATACATGCATCATTATTTAAACAAATGTAAAAAAAAAAAAAATCAATTTGACATGCTAATTATATAATTAATGGGAATAATGTAAGACAGATGTCTGATATATTCCCATCATTTTAAACTTGAAATCTCTAAAATTAAATTAGTTACTCTATAATGTCGCATCCCACTTTCAGTAAGATGTGATGATTTTAATTTTTAAATTTATCATCTTTGCAGAGTTTTATTTTGTCTTACTATCGTCGTAACTCGGTGATTCTATTGAACTAATTGAATTTTTTAATTAAATATTAACATACATATTTTATTGATTGATGTAATGTGTATGCTATTTCAACGGTTTTATGTTTGGGGGCACTGATAAGATTCGGATCGTATACCTTAAAATTTGCATATTAGAGCTTAATCCGCACCTTAGTAGTGTGGGTGTCATGTGCAAACTAATATTGGTAGCTCATATGAATACTTCATTTCAAGATGGGTATGGTATATTGTGTATTCCAATTATGTTATTGTGTATGGGGATACATGTCACGTTTATATAGTAAACTCGAAATAATTCTTTAAAATAAATTGATTAATCTTCAAATAGGGAAACATATTTTGTATATAAATTAAAAACACGTCATTTGTGACTCAGTTCTTGAGAAAATAAATTTATTAGAGTAAAATCATCTCATGAAAATTTTATTTTTTAAAAAATTTTTTTTGAAATACGAACAGCGATATAAGTAACTCATGAAATAATAAAAGTACATAACAATAATTAATTATTATAATTTTTTAAATAATAATATTTTTCTAAATTATTTTAATAATTTAAATTATTTAAAATATATATTTGTTTTACTCAAGCTGTATTAATTTTAAATTATTATGATTATTTAATTTTGAGAGAAATATTAATTTATAATAAATTAATATTATGTGTTTATTTTAAAATTTTTATTTTAATAATTTATGAGATATAAAATTAACGAATATACTCATTGAAAATATTGATTTATTTGTCTCATACATCACATTTTATTTTTTCGAAGCATCTATTTAAGTTTTTACTCTATCCGACGCACAAATTTTAATATGATATCTAAGGATGTATTTGGTTATGGAATTTCTCGAGTATTGATATACAAGCCAGAAGCTTTATTGAGCTAAGAACATATATACATAATATATATATGTATATATGCAGATTTTCAGACTCACTCCTGCACTCTTGGGATGATCATTGTTTTAGAGCAGCCACCAGCTAGGAGAGAACTTATGTATATGAAGAAAACTAAGAAAGTAGAACACAGTTGGAAATTAATGGGTGCATTAATCAATCTACTTGCTTCTTTTGTCTACTTTGTATCATATATATATATATATATATATATTGAGATGACTTTATACCAACTGATAGAATCAAAATTAAGAAGAGTTTGTTTCTGGGGTTAATCATCTTATTAATTATATCATACTCCTCAAGATTATAACAAGGGATTTGCAAAAAAAGATTTTGTCTTGCCATTCGAGTAGTACTTAGACTGATCATGCATAGCAAATATTTAAGTAGAAGATAATTAAAACAGGAAATTAAGAGAGAGAAGAGCACATGAACTAAGCATATATAATTAAACTCCTAATTAATAAACTATTATTATTGCATGAGTAAACTCCGGATGATTGCAGCCTGGGCAGTGTCAGTTGTTGCCAGTAGCTCAGAAAGTCTCTCGCTTAGATCGTCAACTTCTCTGTGTAAGTTTCTGATGTAGTTGCACGTCTCTTGTAACACTTTTGCCGCTGACACCTATATTTATTTAACACCATATGTATATATATACAAATTAAACATTTATTTAATATCAACTCTTAAGTAACCTTTTTCCATTAATTTTCACCATCTGTAGCTATTATATATGTATGAATAAATGCTTGAACTAGTATTAAAATTAAGAAGATCACTTTAATGTTGATTAATATTCAAGTGCAGTTGAACTTTCAAGATTTGAGAGAAAAAGTCACCTTATACCTATTAAATCTCTTCAACTTCATGTATGCTTTTGATTTCTTCTCCTCCTAATTAATGGAACAAATTTCCTAAGGTGAATTATCTTGAACCTAATATATGTTATAGCTTCGAGTTGTGAGCCAAACCACATTACTCGTTAATTACAAAGAGGAGATAGAAACCTAGTAGGTTACTAGTATATACTTATGGATATCCATATAGATGTATAATATATATATATATATAGAGAGAGAGAGAGAGAGAGATTATACGTACCTTATCAGACCGTCTATCACGAAGCTCAGGAAGAAGCTGTTGCAACTTAGTAACAAGATCATTGATTTGGTCATCACTGATCCTTGAACCTCCGGACTGCCTTGATCTGGACCTTCTGCTTGACATCTTGGCTATATATATATAAGAAATTATATATATGTCTATTATTAGGTAGCTACAAATTAAACAAACTTATTTGTGCAGTCAGACAGGGTACCTATATATATACACACACACTAAAATATTTATATAAGCATAAGGAACGCAGCGGAAGTAAGTATTTGAATATAGTGGTGTGTATTAAGTGAGAGACAAGTTATGGAGAAAAGATTAGTGGGGTTTGCTACCTACGAGATGATAATATTAATACGCGAGAGAGAGAGAGAGCAGAAGATGATTACAAGTAGTGGGTAATAGGGGAATGGAGAAGACAAGACAATTGCATGGGAGAAAGAAGTGGGCTAAGCTCGTATTTAAATACACTTTTTTTTTAACAGAGACGAGAGAGAGAGAGAGAGAGAGAGAGAGAGAGAGAATCAGGTCTAAATATCTAGAGATACGCCATACCTGTCTTCTTCTTTTTTCTGTGTCTTCTTCAAAGAAAGAGAAAGATAGAGAGAGAGAGAGAAAGGTGCTCAGTTTTAAGCCAGCGAGAGATTGTCAGTCTACACGCAATACCATGTTGTTATTACACACACCATTAACATTTAACATTTAAAAAATAATATACATACATACATATATATATATATATACATATTTCTTTTCAGGATCTAATATACATACACATACATACATCAAACCAACCCTCTTTAATCATTATTCTTGCGATCCATCTTCTATATAAATATATATGTACACATGAGTTATAGTTAACAATATACATGTATACATGAATTTTGTATGATGTTGAGTGGAGAAAATCGTCACTCTGAGACTCTAATTCTTGACTTGAGGGGCTCGCAGTGTGCATGGGAAGCGAGGAAAGAGGTAGGGTTAAATGTTTGACCAGTCAAAGGTGGCATCCCATGTTCTTTGTGTCCCCAACGAGATCCACACCCCGCACGTGGCATCTCGGGGGTCCAACCCTTGCACCGTCCCGGTTTCCAAGCAATCTCTTTTTTTTTTTTTTAAATATTTTTTACTATATAAAATTAATTAGTAAGATATTCCGTCAACCGTGGGTTAGAGACAAATTGCAATCCAATTTTTTTGACCATTTACATGCTTATTTCGAAGAGTTGGGACTATATATATACATATATATATATATATATATACAAAAAGTTAATAATTATAATTAACAATTTAATAAGAATTTGTGTAACAAAATGTGAAATCACATAGGTTTATTATTATTAATGAAATGAAATTCCCACTTGATATTAATAATCATGGCAGGTTGTCAGCTGGGTAGATTATATAATATATAGTTTTGTGGGTATCTGCAGTAAATAATTATAATTAATATCAATGTAGGAGGAGGAATGATATTATTGATGATTTCATGTGAGAATGATCTTAAATCTCTTGCACTGTAACTCTGTAATGCTTTTGAGAGTAAATCCAATCAAACATTACGAAACACTAACACGTGCTTCTGACCCCCTTTACTGCTTGCAAACCCTATATATATATATACATATATATTATACTGAGAGATCCACTTACAGATGACTTACAAGGCATGTATAATTTTATATTGTCAATTAATTTCTCGTAGAGAATATTTAATTAATTAATTATTTTCTGCTGCTGTTTCTTCATGAACAGCCAGGTCTTTGGAATGCAACTTAATTATCAGCTAAATAACTTGGAACGTCTTTAACTCGACTTAGACACGGTAAAAGCACTTGAATTACGACGTACTTATTACTAATTCTTGTAACACATGCATGTACATGTACGTATACATATATACACAATGAAATTATACATATACACACACGCACAAACGAGAGTTTAGAACATCGTTTTAGTATCTCTTTTCTTACTCTGTTGGTGAATTGATCTTGTTTCTAACAAAACTCTGACTTAAAATTATTATAATTTAAAGGGTTTTTGGAGTTAATTTAAATAATTGAGAATTTCGTTATATTATGGGGTGTGTGTGTGTGTGTATATATACATGTATAAATGGAAATTAAGAATGGAAAAAATTCCTATCTAAAGGGTTTTTGAAGTTAATTTCAATAATTAAGAATTTCCTTATATTGTGGTGTGTGTGTGTATACGTATACACGTACGTATATTGAGTATACCCATATTACAAAAAAAAAAAAGAGTAAATAAAAGAATTGAGAAAATTCATGGCACACTTAAAAAGGAAAGAAAAAGAAGATAAAGACGAAGACAAAAGGGTTCATTGGGTTTCTTTTGATTCATTAGATGCATTAACCACGTTAAACCGTATGTATAATCTTCAATGTCTTTGAAAAACTACTCATATTTTTGATTCATTAGATGCACCCGGAATGTTTGGGAGACAAAAAATATAATATATACATATATATATATAACAAAAAAGTTATTAGAGATGTATCTATAAAATAAAAAATTATTAATTAAGTTGTATGTATATATATATATATATTTACATCATTTCAAGATATTATTACCCATTTACTTAATTTTTTTTAAAAAAAAATATTAGTGGAAATTAGTCATTCAAATTAGAACATATATATATATATATATATATATATGTGGGTGTGTGGGTGTGTTTGTGGGTTTGATAGTATATAACATTCATTTTAATTTTGGAATTAATTAATTAATTAATTAATCAATCAATCAATCAATATTCCTCAATGGAAATAGGCTAACCTTATAATTCATGTAGTTCAATTATAAATCAATCTATCGTGTGCATGACACATACATAAAAATAATGCAAGATTCTTGGTACTTATTATATAATATTAGTCTATAATATATATGTGGGTAATTAAATATAAGAGTGTGTCTATTGCCACTTCAAATTAATTTATTGTACTACTTCTATATTTTTTTGTATAATTAATTAAGTGATAATTGCCCATAGGATCACATTTTTAATAATTAAACCTATTTTAATTCATATTTACTTTATTTTACTATATAAACAACAATTTCTGACTTTTATTTTTAATTATTAGAATTTCTTTTGTTTCAAAAAATACTTTTTTTTATAAATATTTTTGGGATGTAACAGCATATATATTAATTAAAAAATAATTAAGATTTTAAACAAACAATTTTACACGGATTAAAACATGATGATTGTTACAAATAGGATTGATTTGATTAATAATATTTAAGTGGGTTTAATTAGTATGATTAAATATGGTTTTAGGGATTTAATTATAAGATGAGATAATGAAGGGTCAGCGTGCATCTCGGGGCACATGACCTTCATCAATTGGACAGCGAAGACTTCGTTCAACTTTAATTTTTTTTTTTTTTAAATTTAAATCTAGGGACCTTCTTTTTATTATATTATATTAATTAATATAATTTAATTATTTATTTTATTTATTACGAAGAGAGACAATCGCTTAAAAAAAAAATAATTACTCCTCAAATACATTTTGGGTCAAAAAAATCTCGTAAGATCATTTCGTGATAAACTGTTAAAAATCATCTAACACGTGAGTATGTAGATAAAAATTAAATTATAGTAAAAAATTAAAATTCGCCGACCAATCAGTAGTACATTAAATTTTATTCGCAATATACATGTTAAACTTTGATATATTTGATATCACAGACGTATTCAAGAAAGATTATTCATTTTAATCTCTTAGATTATAAACTTCAATTAAGTTTTTCGAGTGCAAGAAAAATCTCAAGTGATACCATTTTCTTTTATAATTTATTTTCTCGTAAAAATTTAATTATCAAAAAGTATTATTAACAAGAATCAAATCAACAAGAAAAAATTTAATTAGAAGTATGTTTCATTAATTTAATTAAACAACTTAATTTTCGATCAAGATATTAATAAGAATATAATAAAATGTAATTATATAAAACAATTTTCTAACTCGGTTGAAGAATTTAACCGAGTGTAAAATAACCCATGAAAAAGAAAACATTTGTTAAGGCAATAGAAAGGTGTTTTATGATGATTCTTAATTAATTAAGCAATTAATTAAATGAAAGTATGCGGTTTTTAGTAATGCACATCCTAAAGGTAGACCAGCACAACTTTTGTTGTAAAGGGATGCATCATTTTGGAAGTCAAACCGACAAGACCACCCCATTCTACTATTCTACTTGATGCTCTTTTACTGTTACTGTAAATAAATTTAAGTTATATATATATACATACATACATACATATATATATATATATATACACTGCGATTAACCCTCTAAGAATTCTACATATATATATATATATATATATATGTTGCCTTTAACCCATTAAGGTTATACATTGTATACATAATTCCTCTTAAATTTAGAACACTAGAAGTTTGAAATAATTAATATTTAATTTTTTCATCACTGGATCTCATACTATTTTGATTAGATTTAAATAAACACAAGAGTAAGTCTATGAAATATATATATATATTAAATTTTAATATAATTTTTTCGATTAATCTTTAAATAATTAATTTATAATAAAAAAATATACTCAAATTTTTATTTTTCGTCATCTTAGATGATAAATACAATTTTTATAAAAGAGATTCATCACTATCATCTTCTTATAGGAAAGATAAAATATATTCGCTGCTTATTAATTTTTTAAATAATACATAGTTTAAACTTATAATAAAAAATAAATACTAAATTTATTTAACAACATAGGAATTTGTTTACTCGTATGCAAGCACGACCAGGTTGGAGCTTCATCAGTCCCTTAACTTCCATTTCCTTCCTTACTTGCTTGGCTCCATGCCAATCCCCCATTGTGGCATAAAACTTTGATAACACCAAATAATCTTCACAATTTTCAATCCCTTGATCAATAAACCTCTTCTTAATCACTAGAGAAGCTATACTGGTATTACCATAGATTTGACACGCACTCAGCAAACTCCTCCACATAACTAAATCAGGCTTAACTGGCATATGATCAATGAATTCTATAGCTTCTTTAATTAATCCAACTCTACACAGAAGATCCACCATACACCCATAATGCTCCATCCATGGTTCCATTTGGTAATCCTTTATCATTGAATCAAAACACTTTTGACCCTCTTCAACCAAACCTCCATGGCTGCAAGCAGATAAAACATTGAGGAAGACAACCTCGTCGGGTTTGATCCCTTCTCTTTGCATTTGACAGAACCTAACCAGAGCCGAAATCCCATGTCCATTCATGGCTAGAGCTTGAATAATGCTTGTCCATGAAACCAATGTTCTAATTCTATTTCCCATGCCATCAAATATTTGACAACATTTCTTTATGTTACCCAATTTGGCATGCATGTCAATGAGAGCATTTGCTATACAAACACTCCTTTTAACCAGCCCATATTTCTCTACGTACAATTCTATTAGATTCCCGAGTTCAGAGTTTCCCAACTTTGAACACATTGAAATCAAACCTAACATGGTAATCTCATCTGGTTTTACATTTTGAGACTCCATATCTTTGAGCAATGCTAATGCTTCATTTGGATTATCGTTATCACCATAACCATTGATCATCGCGGTCCACGAAATTACATTTCTTGTAGGCATCAATTGAAAAATCCGGCAGGCGGAAAACAAGCACTGACATTTTGAGTACATTGCAATCAAAGAATTGTACACAAACACATCAATATCAATTAACTTCTTGATCAAGTAACCGTGAATCGATTTACCTTCTCTCAAAAACTTTAACAAAGAGCAAGCAGAGAGCAGGCTTACCACGGTAATTTTATTGGGTTTTAGATTGTCAAGAAGCATTTTTCGCAAACACACCAGCGCCTGATAAGGCCTGTTTTGCCGGGCATAAGCAGTCACAAGTGAATTCCAGGAAACCAAGTCTCTTTGGGGCATTTCGTCGAACACTTGTTGCATCCAATCCAGCTTGGCAAATGAACCATAAACATCAAGCAGGGCAGTTTGAATTATGATCTCAGATACAAAACCCAAAACGAAAATCTGCGCATGTATCTGTTTGCTTTCAAAAGGCGTTGGCATAAGCCCGCAAGCCTTCAAAGCAAACAGAAGGGTACGTGTATGGACCTCCAAGCCTGTGTTTCTGACATGGGAGTAAACCAAGAGGGCATTTTCAGCGTCCTTAACCTCCAAAAAGCCTCTGATAATAGTGTTCCATGCGTAAGTATCAAGACCGTTGATTCTTTCGGCGATTGAACGAGCAACCGAAATTGTAGCAGGACAGACGATGGACGCAAAAACTTCGACTAGTTTACTTGCAAAAGGAGGGTAACCAACGAGGCCCGTCGTTGTAAGATGGGCATGAACTTGACAGAGTTGATCTGTGTTAACGCATTTTTGCAAGATGTAAGTGATTCCAAGAAATGGGTTTTGGATTTCATACACTGACTTGATTGGGTTGTGGATGCACCTCATCAAGTTGAATGTTAAAAGTGTAAATCCACGTTCTGTTTCGTAAGAGATATATATGATATATATTTCAAGGTCAAAAGAAAAATGAATTGAAAGTTTTACTCTCCACAAATTTGGTAATTGAAGCGTTTACCACACTCAACTTTCTAGAGAAATTGAGGCAGCTTGACGACTAGCAAAAAGCAAAGTTGAAAACTAAAAAATTATAAAACATTACGTGCGGCAATCAAGGGGTCAAGAGCACGCATGTTCTCAAGTCCTGAACCAAGAATAAGCATATCAGTACAATTTTCCAGAATAATGAAAAACCTAACTTCAACGGCTAACAGCCCTGAAAGAAAGAAAGTAGAGACACTGGTTCATGTCATCTTTGTTCTCCTTAACTGCTGTACACACACCCAAGAGCCCATTAGGTTTTCTCTTCATGGTCCAGATTATAGCAGTTTTATCTCCACCAAATGACTGGGAAAGGGCTCGTTCGAAGAACTGGGAAACAAGTAATGGTAGCCAACAAGACCAAGAATTATTCCTGTGATAAAAGCTCCCCACCACTCAAATACAAGTAAATTGGACAACATACATCACAAACTTTTACGATTTTTAGGAATCTACAGAAAAGTCAAGACTGAATAGTGCAACTTTGTGCTAGTGGGCAGAATGAGCTGCAGTGCCCTTCTTAAAATCAATCTTGTCAACTTTAACCTCTCCATCGATGAGTTCATAAACATAGACCACAACGCGTAGGCCATCAATGTCCATGAGGACAAAACTAGGATTAACATCATAAGTGATGCTGCTATAGGCACCCGTTGCAGATCCTGGGTTTATAACAACACCTCCGTCGTGCTTGTAAGCAGTAAACTGATGAGTGTGACCTGTCACAAGTATGTCTACATCTAGCTGCCTTTGTAGCATAGCCAGTGAATCCAGGTCTCCCCATGGAATAACCTATAAAACATCAAGATAAAAGAAAAATAATATCAGTACATGTTAGAAAACAATATATAAATTTTGATAAGACAAATAATCAAATACCATCTGCTTATCAAAAACATCTGCTTATGGAAAACAGGATCTAATTTAAACAACTAGCAAAGTCCAACAGTGTATTTGAAGAATAGGGACAGCCAAGGCAATATATGCTTTATTTGTATTTTTTTTAATCCCCAATCAAAGAAACTAGAGACAGCTTTCTAGAACAACGCATATCCAATAATGATTAAATACTTCTATACCAATGCATATCGAACAACGAATTTATTCACCAATGACAATATGCCAGAGACGAGATTCTTGACAAATGGAAAAATATCACAATGCTGGGATGGAATGAGCATCATTGTATGCTCGAGAAAATAGCTCGATAAAACTAACAGTACTCTCAGGAACAAAATATATACCCAATACTTGTCTCAAGTTTAATAAGAAAACAATATACGAAGGAACGTAGACTTGGAAGATGCTGGGAACAAAGAAAAACTGGGGGGCAGGCAGGACAAATAAAAGATGAAATGATCTTGGCAGGATAATAGTGAAATAAGAAATAAAAAGATTACCAATCGTATATCACAAAAAATAAAAAGATAATATCACCAACCAACAAAAAGATGATAATATGAATAAGCCATTGAAAAGTGGACACGAAGAATAATATGTATAAATAAATATTAAGAGAGAACATTTGCATAACTGCCACGATGGTTCCTTAAGCAAAAATAATAGATTAGCCCAAAGAAAAGCAGGGGCTAAATAGTCATCCCTTCCCCCATGGAAGAAAATGGTGATAAATGGTGATAGATGGTGAACATATGGAACATTCTCTTCAATCCAAACTCAATCTAAATTCATGATAAATTAAAAAACATACATTCAGCACATAAAAGAATTAAAAAAGGAATAAAGTAAACTAAACCTGATGACCATGACATAGTCCCAGCTTGAATTGACCAATAGTTAAAGTTTTTGTCTCAGGATATCGTGTGTCCTCATCAAATTCACCTCGGGTAATATGCAAGTCAGGGCAAATAGTCTTCAAGTAGTCATGAACTTCCTGAAATAATCGTTAAGAGAAGGTAAGCCAATGGCAATCATTGTAGTTATTTGCTGCTGGAAATTGTTTTTTAAGTTGTCCCTCTTATCAGTTCATTTTGGGAGCTGAACTCTGAATCTATGACCTGAATAATTTGAATGCTTGATCAAATAACCTAGACAGTCATTGCACAGATCAACCACTTGCGAGCATTTTTGAGAAAACCTTAAAACAAAAGAGTGCATTACATGGAGCATCTAACTGCAACTTCCAATATATTGCATGTGCCAAACTGTGGTTGGCATTCACCTGGACCATTTAAGCTTATAGTCTGTTGTGTCACTTGCATGGGATTCATGCAGATTTGACTCCATTTTTTCAGTGAATAATGAAGTTAACTACAAGAGCAAGTGATCATAATGACAACAAACAGAAAAGCAAAAGAAACCTTTACGTGAGGTCCATATTGGTTCGTGAATAAGAGCCAATGAAGACTTTAGGAACCAAAACAAAAATAAAAAAGCTAGATTTCTCAGTGAAAGTGAAAAAATCTACAACAACAAACTAACAACAGGAAGCACTCAGCCGTAAATAGTATGAACCACTGTAAATTTAAAAGTTTAAAATCTTGGCTAAGTTTGGAACAAATGAACTCTTTTTGTGAAACTTATATGAGAAATCAATACTTGTTCATTTAGGAGAGAATGGAGAGACGTCTAGTAAACAATGATAAAAATTCAACTACTGAAAATTTTCTGCTGAACTTGAAGCAACACATGCTACATTCTATCAAAATCAATGAAATCTTTTACTTACTTGTTTAATTCCACTTGGAATTCTCGATGGTGTTAAAACTTTATCATTTTCAGATTTTCACCATCTTCTGGTTAAACTAAGTGTGTATTTTCAAATTAATTCCACAAATGAAGTTCATTATTGCAAAAATAGCCTTACTAAATTGGCTTTAGAAACATAATAGAAACTTAGATGCTCCATGTGTATTAGAAACTTAACTGAGACAGTTGGATTGCTAAATAATAGATTTGATGAACGAAGAGTTTGACACCTCCAGAATTTCAGAATTCAACCTCAATAATAGCATAAAAATATTTCCATTGACTGGTTAGTTACTAATCTTGCTGCAGTGAAATTTTGGTGTACTCACATATGACATAATAGTTTGCAAGGATCAAAACACAACTGAGAATCCATTCGAACTTGAAAATTAGAATAGACAAAGAGAAAAAGCAACAAGGGGATACTTTAGAACAGTATCTCCATTTTCATTAATGGACATTATAAATCAAAAGGATATTAAAATTGAAAAATTACTTTGCAATTTAAACACTATTTTGAATATTTAAGCTGCTATATAATCCAACCGAGGTAATCTATTACTACAGAAAAGAAGTTTCTATTGCAATTCAAAACTGGTTTTTTCTCACTCATTGCTAGATAATACAGAAAGAACTGATATAGTAATCCTATATTAACTCCATATACAGCCCCACTAGTACGCCTCTACACAGACTTGATTAAACCACCAATAACTATCATAAACCAACCAGGCATGATAAATCAGTAGTGAGCTTGTGATCACGTGAATGATCTCTTGAATGACATAGATGAAATTACAAAGACAAACCACATTCTTTTTTTTTTTTTTCCCTCCGATTGTTCACAAACAAATGAAGCCTTGGCTTTGAGAATTGCTTCCAGTTGGTTTCAAGCTAAGTTAAGGCCTTCTGCTATTCTAAGCCCCAACTGAGGGGAAAATAAGATAAATTTCTTTCCGAATTTCCAAAACATTTTCCAGGCGGAATTAAAAAAAATGAGAACGAGGTAATGAAGTTAACACATATATGAACATGAAACAGCAGGACAAAAACAAATCCAGTAAAGAAAGAAACAAATGAATCATCCAGTAACGAAGTGAATGAAACCAAGCAAAAATATAAGATAAATCATACCTTGATGCATAGGTTTCCAGTGCAAATAACATGTTGGATCTTGCCGGGGACAAGCATAGACTTGAATTTTGCCGGCAGATCAGGCGCTCTATGGGGTATATGTAAGTCTCCTAAAGCCAAGACCAGCACCATCCTCAACGTTCAAAGACCTAAAACCCGAAACGAAATCTGGCAATGAAATGAAAGCATTGATCACACACAAATTCCTCGAGATTAACGATAAATCAAAGAACAAAAACATTTTGCCTACAAATTAGTTCAAAACTCGCCAAAAATGAAGATCAAACGATAATAACAGAGGAATTAATCGGGAATACCAGGTAGATTAGCTTAATTTGATGGAGTTGAGAATACCCATGAAAAACCTTTTCTTCTGTGATTTGTTGACGCTCTCTTTCGACTGTTGTTGGGTGTCGTGCGAGACCGGCTGGTGGGTTATGTGAGGGGAAACCAAACGCCGTCGTTTCAAACCAAACGCCGTCGTTTTAAACCAACGCTGTCGTTTTACTAGTGACACAAAAATAATTACGAATAATTCTCAATTTACCCAACATTTCGCGCAACTGGTAAGTCCAGAAAAACTGAAATTGATTCTGAAACCAAAACAATTTTTAATTTTTAATATAAATTTTAATGATACAATCAGTTATTGTTTTCAGCCAGACTTCTAATTAGAATTAATTAATCAATTTTTTACGTATTTTTTGGAAGATAAAATCCTAACAGAACTTCTAATTGAAGATCTTTCTTATCCAAATATCTCATCTTAATCTCTTCACCATCTCTTTATAAAGCCCTGTAAAATACATAGATACTACAAACAATCACCATGGCTAAGATCAATATGCTTCAAGTATGGTGCGTCTTCGTTTTGGGTTTCTTGTTTTCTGCTAATATTCAAGCTGAGGAAATCGGAATTTACGAGCTTCAGAGAGGTGATTTATCTGCCACGTTCACCAACTATGGTGCCACCATGCTTTCTCTTATTCTCCCTGATAAAAACGGTAACTTTATTTTCTTTTCGTCTTCTTCTTCTTCTTTCCTTTTTCTTTTACAGAGTTTTGGGTTCATAATGCTGTAAATTAATATTGTTCTCAAACAGGAAAGTTGGATGATATTGTTCTTGGATACGATACAATCGAGGAGTACATGGTTTGATTTTTCATGATTTATTAAATTCTTATTTATAATCATTAATCAGTTCAGTAGTTAACGAATGAATATACGATTTGATTTGCAGAATGATACAACCTACTTTGGTGCAATTGTTGGACGTGTAGCTAACAGAATTGCAGGTGCCCAGTTTACTTTCAATGGAACCCATTATAACTTGGATGCTAATGAAGGATCCAACATGCTTCATGGTATGCATACACACACACACACACACTTATACATACATGTACACAGAACATTCAGTTGTACATATTTTATGCTGAGCATTCATTAATGAATCTACTTTTGTTTATCAGGTGGATCTAAAGGATTTGGTGAAGTTATATGGTCAGTGCAAAGTTACCAGGAGGATAGCCACGTATCATTCACCTATAACAGCTTTGATGGAGAAGAAGGTAAATATTTCGTAGTAAAAATAAAGTTTTAGCAACTGTTTAACCTGTAGCAAAATATTTTACCCGTGAAAAAATGTAGGTAAAAACTTAATATGATTACTTCATTGTGAAACTAGGGTTTCCTGGAAACTTATCAGTGATAGTGACATACATGTTGATTGACTCAAACAAGTTGGGTGTAAGGATGGAAGCCAAGGCACTAGACAAGGCAACACCTGTGAATTTAGCCTTGCACACTTATTGGAATCTAGCAGGCCACAACAGAGGAGATATACTCTCTCACGAAATCCAAATTTTGGCCGATAGCATCACTCCGGTTGATGAAGCACTCATCCCTACTGGTCAAATCAAACCAGTTAACGGTACACCTTATGATTTTCTTGCTCCTCGAACGATCGGAAGCATGTTGGATCAACTTCCAGACGGATACGACATTAACTATGTGTTGCAAAACAATAGTTTGGGACGCTTGCAAAAGGCGGTACAAGTGCATGAATGTGTATCGGGGAGGACGATGGAACTATGGACTACTAAACCAGGTTTACAATTCTATACGAGTAACCAGTTGGTTGAGGAGAAAGGCAAAGATGGGAGTGTGTATAGGAAATATGCTGGAATTGCTTTGGAGACTCAAGGGTTTCCTGATTCAGTCAATCATCCTAACTTCCCATCTCAGATGGTGATGCCGGGAGAGAGCTATCAGCATGTCATGGTCTATAGGTTCACAACTAAGAAGAATAATTAGTTAGTAATTAATTAGTTTCAATTATTCTTTTAATTATGTTTGGCAGCTATTGATGTAGTAGTTAGAAATAAGATCTACTCGTTTAAGTTTATTAAAATAACCAAATTATTTTGTTAATTTGAGGGGCGGACGAGTGAAAATTTGGTATTTTATTGGTATTTCGAAACCAACCATTATTCAGTGTATTCATTAAGTTTAACTTAGTTGCACTCTCCAATATTCTCGTTTTGATATTAATGTTTATTGTGTTATAATTAATATTTATATATAATTTATCGATAAATATATGAATTTTATTTACGAAAAATAGTAATTATTAATTAGTTAAATGAATGATATATCTATTTTTTTTACTACAAATATGAGTTTAGATACAGTATTTTATTGTATTATGATTAATGTATATTTATCATTTAATTACTGAAAATGTAAATTTTTATCTAAAAATATAGAAACTAAGAAAAAGCAGATCGACATAAAGGGCAGACACTGGATCTACGAAGCCATGTTCTGATGCAGTCTTCATGATAAACATGGCGGCAACGTGTGCGAGCAGCTTCTGATCCTACCACAATCTCTTCCAAACATATCGGACACTCACCTGCTAAACACCATTCAACAACAACTTTCTCCAGTGCGTGATGCGCCTGCCATGAATCATCCCGTTGATCCACCCGAAGAGACACAACCATGGGAATAATCATGCTGTGAACGTTCCAATCTCGAGCGGCGAGCGAACGTGCGCAGGTGATAATCTTTGATATGACGTGGGCGTAAGCATCCATGGGGGTATTAGTGTGGACGAGAAGATTAGCAACTGCAGACCAGGAGGTTGAGTGAAGAAGAAGATGGTTCTTGAGGACTGGAAACTGAGACCAGGTAATGTTGCCGTCGGGGGTTTGGACATAAACGTCGATCAAGAAGATGGCTTCTTGTTCTTGTTCGTTATGGTGGGAGAGATGATGGGAGTGATGTAATTCTTGAGGCTGCCATGCTTCTGTATGGACGCTGGTGGAGGACATGTTATAATCAAAAGTCAAAAGGAGAAATGGGGTTTGAATGGAATTTAATCTTTTAAGTTGGTAATTTTATTTATAATGATCGATGGGTTTATAGAGGAAACCAAGTTTAATTAGGAATTACTTTTCTTTCGGGTATAAGAAATTAGAATCCTATTCTGATTAATTGGGTTTTAATTCCGTTGGTGGGTAGTCAGTGCTAGTTTTAGTTTTAATCAACTAATGTAGCTTTAATAAATTAATTACTAATTAATTAATCACAGCCATTATAAGTAAATCTTTAAATATTTATATTTGAATAAAAACAATTATTATTAAAATTAATCAATCAAGTAATAAATTATCTCTTTTTAGATTCTGGTTTTATTTTTGTTGGTTATTAAACCATGACAAATTTCTGGCAGCATGTAGTATTTGATCCCAAAAAAAAAAAAAAAAAAAAAAAAAGTCATTAAATTTATTAATTTTATGAATTGAGAACAACTGCAGCGAAGCCAACTAGAGTGTACATAGAAAAACTATCTCAATCTATTATAACGAATCTTACAATCATGACAAATCATTGACGGCCTGAGTTCCACGAGCAACCTTGATAAACACATCCTCAAGAGTGGTATCAGCCAAACCCCATGCAAACACTGTGAACTTGCTCTTTGCGTTCTCAACAGCTTGGAAGACATCAGCAATTCGAACATCATGTTTCGGTAGCTCAAATTTCAGGGTTCCAGATATATGATATATCTTATTAGCATTTGGAGAAAGACGCCGCACCAAGTGCTCCACTTCTTCCTCATGGTTTGCAGAAGTTGTCATGGTAAACACATAAGATCCTCCATATCTAGCCTTCAACTGTCACAGGACAAAAGACATGGTAAAAATTATCCAACATAAAATCCAAATTATTAGATTGGAGAAATCAAAAAAGGTATCTCTAGACAAAATAATAATAGCAGGGGAAGATTAATAGCTAGTTCAGACCTAAATAAGCATCCTAGATTCCATAGAATAAGCCATAGCATGTTCATGAATAACGTAAATTCCGCTTCTTTCTTAAACAGAAAAATGGTGGCAGAGATCAGTAAGTATAGCGGCTAAGGACATCGTTAGTTTTTAATTTTACTTTTATCAAAAGCCAAAAAGAACTTTTACTTTTAACTAAAAATACTTCTATTTTTGAAGTTTCGTTGAATTCTGCTTTTCTGATAACTGAAGCACAAATTAGACACCTGATTGAATAAGGAGTAATTATTATGAAACTGCTGAGCAGACATCTAAGTTCTGGATGAACAATAAGTCGAATGCTTCTGAATGCAAATCAGACCCCAAAACAGGATAAGTTCTTGGTTAATGCATCCGCTTTGGCAACAGATAAATAAATTGTTTCGCGTGCATTTTCGGGAAAATATCAACTGCATTTGTAATTTCTTTCAAAAAGGAGAGAAGAGAGAATACAATGAGGTAGTCTGCAAATAAGCCTAGGAAAATTTTTCCACTATTTAGTATGCTGAACATGTTTGAGAAGAAACCATTTAAGGAGCAACTAACTTAAACAATTATAGTGAGTCTCTGTTACATGCATCCTTATATGCAAATAAACTCTAGCCATATATGTACTAAAGATGAAAATCCAATAGCATAATCTGAAAAAATTATCACATTAAAGTTACCTCTTTTGGATTTCCTATGCACTGCAAGCTTCCATCGACAAAAATTCCTAATCGATCACACAGGAACTCAGCCTCTTCCATTGAATGAGCTGAAAAAATGCAAACAAGATCTCTCACAAAATTTATGAGGTGAAGATTCTCAGTAAAATAAATGATGTGATCAAGACCATATATGCCTATAAGACAGCCCCAGGAAGGTTTCTTGTTTCTTCTTGATAACTCTAACCAAAGAAGAGGATGCATTCTAAATTATTTAAATATGGCATTTATGCAGACAGGGAGAGAGCAAAAGTACTTGTGAGAATAATTGCACGGTCTCGCTTTGCACGCCTAACAACATTCCATAAGTTATTCCTTGAGGCTGGATCCAGTCCAGTACTGGGTTCATCCATATAAACGACCTTGGGAAATTTCAGAAGGTCATGCCATAAGCAGCAAGATTGTTGATAAACCACCATAAGGTCTCACATGGAAATGTTAGTAGAAGATAGATGAGTACATACTTTAGGATTCCCGATCAATGAAATGGCCACACTAAGCCTCCTCTTCATACCTCCACTGTACTTCCCAGCTTGTTTATCAGCAATTCCTCCATGAAATAGGTTGACATCCCGAAGAGAGTCTTCAACTGACTGAAGCGACAACATAAGAAAGAGAGGAATTCAACATTCATTCTGCTGAGAAGGCACTAGATCTGTGTGCATGCAAATTAACTAAGGTGATGCAAAATAAGTTCCAAGATGGAATAGCTATAGTATTACAAGAATCTATGTAATTATTATTATTATTATTGTTGTTGTTATATTAATATTATTATTATCATCATCATCATCATCATTATTGTCTTTTCTTGTTTAGCTAGTTTTTAGTTTATTAGGAACTAAGTTTGGATTTTTTTTTACTTATAACTAATGTTATCAAAGATAATATAATAAATCAATAAGGCATTATTGTGTTAGTTTAATTCCTAGTTCTCTCTCTCCATGTTCTTTTGTTTAGCTTTTTCATCTATCTAATCTATCATTTCTCTATTTCTTCTTACATTTCTTCACCTTAATCCCTAATTTCATCTATTCTACCTCTGATCTTCTATTATCCGACCTCTACTTATCTAATTTCTAACTATTTTTTATGACAATTTAGTTCCACATCTATTGTCCAAAATTAGTTCATGACACAGCCTAAATTTTATCCTACCTTCTTTGCTAATTATGTTACCCAAAAGAATAAAAAAGAACTTGGAACTTCATATCCTTCCACTGCAAAACAATAGGACTCTTCCTTTATATTTTTTTAAAAAAAGTTGAAGACAGAATTAGAAAAAAAACAGCCAAACAGCTACGCAACTATCCCACAGCGGGCAGCCACTGCTTTCAGCATAACTCCTTCCCTCAAAACCAGAAATTATAGATCTCTGGCCAACATTGGATGTATATGAACACCGGCCACTACCGTCAACAGGCTCTGATCGTACCAACCGACCCATAACCAGAGCCCTAGCCACAAAATTCACCAAGAAAAGCATAACTTTTCAGTAGAAAGCTAAACCACCTGTTGCCTTTGCTAGATCATTGGTAAAAAGATCGCAGCGGTCTCATGTGAAGGAGCTAATTCTGAATGAAACACTAGCCATTCAGTATGTGCAACCTAAGATCAATTTAACAGATTCTTTATCAAGAGTTCAGGAAGATACTTGATCAAATTTGAGAGAAAACAAGATGGGAAGTAAACTATGTAACTAAGGTTGTAGGTAACAGAATTTCAACCTGTAGAAATTATAGATCCAATGGAAGATAGCCATATATCCACTATTGCCTTTATTGAAATAAGAGTCACCTCCATCTCTGTTGTTTGTTTTCTCCTATTTATAAATATGAGCCGTAAGTGTGCAAACCATTTTGGTAGTGTATGACAAGACACCCACTTTTTAGACTTACCTATCTAAATGATGAACCTAGCAAATTCATGTGAGATTTGATCTGGGGCACTAAGTAGTTTAGGGATTAAGCACATACTATAAAAGTGCCAGCAGTAGAAGCATGAAAATCTCTAAAAGCAACGTCTGTGTGACGTTCTTCGCTTTCAACATGAGTTCTTAGTTCAAAACTTGTTCACTTGGGAAAGATTGAGAGTTCTAAATTCAAGGTTTATCGACTTACTTCATACTTGACTCTGAATTTCAAGATAGCTAACTTAGTTTCTAGAAAACTATTATGTATTTGCAATATGAAAAGGTTCAAACCCTTATGGTACATTTACCAATGCACATTTCATCCTAGAGCCAATAAAATATATATGCTAGGATACTGAATTAAAATCAAGCAGGGGATGTTGAAAGATCACATGCATACATTTACCATTATTCATTGCAAATAAAACTTATATGCAGAAGTCTTAAGGGTCAGCATATAAATCCATGCATTCATGTACTTTTACTTATTACATCATCTAGGTTCATGCGTCATTGAAAGGACACATACATCAAAGACACTATCCGCAGACATGTCAGCTCAGAGCCACTTGTCCTAGACCAAAGTAGACTAGCATATGTCAAATAGTAACTGTTACGCACGTGCATCAAACATGCAAACAAGACTAAAAGTTTGTGCCAACTCTCTCTCTACACTTGCACAAGAAAATTAGCTGGGTGTGCAAGCAAATACACAAGATTAAATGTAGAATCAAACTTTACTAAGGTAAATTAGCATATTTTTACATGGTACACACACATGCATCTAACATGGAAGAGTGAATCAAACTACAAGTGTCAGAGACACATTCACATCTTTGCCAAAACACAAAAGATTAGACTAAACTGACATATATCTAGGTACCTATACAAATTTATCTTAAAAACAAAAGACCCTTGTATTGTCAAAGAACTCAAGTACCTTCTGAAATTTGCCTCATAGGCAAACAAAGTATGCCCTGTCTGGTTAATGCACATAACATCCTCCTTCAGCATTTTTTATCACAAAAAATTTGAAACTAAAACTTGAATTCTGCATGTCAGTTTTTATTTCATATTCGTACTGTATCCTTTGTGGAAAATTGAACCCCGCATTAAGTTTAATAGCAGGCAGCAAAATTGACATGCAATGGTTAAAAATATAATCCACCATATTTCGTCAAACAATTAAAGATTAAATAGTGGACTTATACTTCTAAACATTTAGACTCATAAAGTTATGGTTCATAATTTATTGATTTCCTCCTAGACAATATAAACGCGAATGACTTATAGCTAGAAAAATAAATGATTTCTCATATTACAAATAATCCAACAAGCTCCAAATTTCCAGAAAAAGTAAATGGTTATCTTCACTTACTTGTGTCAGAGCAGAACCTTTCAGATTCTTAAGTCTGCCATAAAATAGTAAATGCTCTCTTCCTGTCAGGGTTTCCCACAGCAAGCTGAAATGCAAGGATTAGTTTTGGGCGGGGGGAGAGAGAGAAAATGAACCCTACTGCATATTTTGCATATGAAAAAGGAAAAAGAATATCTATTTCTTGCCACCAAAATGATTTATTAGCTTACTCGTACTGTGGGCATACGCCCATGCTAGTATATATTCCATCCATATCGGTTCGTATATCCAGACCCTCAACAAATGCTGTCCCAGATGTTGGCTTTGTGAGTCCAATCATCTGCCAAGGAAATAATGATTAATACTGGTGCAAAGCTCAAGAAAAACCTAAACTTTATGACTAAAAAGCAAATGCCCCACTGAAATCGTGAAGTATATAAATAGAAAAGAAACCAACGAAGGAGAAGCAAATTTAAAGCCACAACTTCTTTCAACAGAAGCCTATAATATCTCACTAAAGAATGAACAATACCCATTAAGCCATGCTAGCAGAAGCAAAATGCAAATTGTTTTAACAATTGCCCACCAGGAATTTCTATCTAACTCTTCCTATTTCTTACTTCTTAATGGTTCGTTGATCCCGCATATAAGGGTAAGATACAAGAAATTTTCATGATTAAGTTAATAAGAGTCTATTAAAAAGCATTTTACACTCACCATACTAATAAAAGACGTCTTGCCTGCACCATTTGGACCCAGCATACCAAAGCATTCCCCTCGAGGCAAAGCAAGAGATAATCCTCTTACAGCAATTTTTGCAGGGTTCCCATCCCTCCCTGGGTACACTTTCTTAAGGTTGTCACATAGTATGGCATGACTTGTGCTTGATTCAAGTAACAATTCTTCAACCTTTTCTCTCTGGAAGAACAATTAATTAGGAAAAAAAAAATTAGCAGATAACTGAAAGCGATCAAACAAGTCTAATAGGAAAGAAATATGTCAGGTCAATACCAAAAGGAATGTTAGCATTTGAAACTGCTAAATAATTACAATAAAGAAAGACTGCATTCGTCCTCTCCGAAGTGCTATTTTAAAGAGTCAAGAGGATTAAAGACAAGGAAAAGAGTAAAAGTATAATAAAAAGTAAAATTTACTAATAGAAAAGAGAAAGAAGATCAAAAAATTTGCTTTCATAATTGTTCAAATAGTCATTTTGTAACATTTCACCAAAAAAAAAAAAACTTTTTTGTTTCGGATATTAGCATTTGCTTGGTGCTTATTGACATCTTTGAAAACCAAACCCTAAATAAACTGAATACAAAATTTAACAAGAAGTTACCTCCTGACTGACATCTGGTTTCTCCATCTGAACAAACACTTTTGACCCCTGGCTTTGAAAAATAGGCTTTTTAAAAGAAGATAGAGGTTTCTTCTGAAGCTTTTTCAAGAAAAATAGAGGATTTCTTCCACTTCCTGAAGAAGAAACTTGATCTACATAATATGCAACAATAAGCACCACCAACCACTCAACTAGCATAATAAGAAGGACTTCTTTCATCCCACTATCACCAATATCGCTCCATTGCATCCCTTCAGTCCCCCTAAAATTCCCCAAGAAGGCATATTGTGAAAACTCATATAACCCACGGTACAGAGCGAAGCCAGGATATAACTCAAGTACAACAATCCACCTCGCTACAACATCAGAAAATTAAGCCTCAGTGCTAACGGTTTTGTGAAGAAAAGATCCAAATAAAATACAGAATACAGATGAATAATTTTGGATCATATCCTTAAACAGTAGGTCTCGGTGCTGAAACAGACAAATAAAATATACTTTTCAGACCTTGTGAACAACATCAGAGCAAGTATTCCTTACAATTTCTTGAACTTACTTGGGAATGAAGGATCTTGAAGAAAGAATTGGAAAAGGAAGACACCCAAGAGCCCAGTTCCAAAAACGCATATGTATGCTACAACTGTGATCATGTCCATTTAGCAAAATAGAAAGTCAGTTGTGTTGAAGGAAAAAAGAAAGTATTATTTTCATTACAAATAGAAAATATACCTGTAGCTGTCTTAACATTTGAAAACACTGCCGCTACTAGAAAAGCCACTGCAATTTGGAGGTTTATATAGATAAAGTAAAAAACAAATTGGACGCCATAGTTATTAAGCCTGAAGAAGTTCAACCCTGTCAAGAAGTAAACCAACTTAAGATCAACTTATAAGAAGAAGAGATAAGAAATACATTGACTGCAGGATGTATTACCTATCACCGAGCCGAATATCACAAAACATAGCATGTAGAGTATGGACGTCGTAAGAAAATACGCGTACGAAATCATCCAATAAGGTCCATCACCAAGTCCATGCATTTTCATCATGATTCTCAATTTCTGTTGTTTCTCATAAACCAGAGACGTCAAAATCACCTACATCAAATGCAAACATGAGGAAACATAGACAAAAGATGATAGACATGACTTGAAATTGGTTTTGAAGAGACATAGCACAAATAACTGGAATCATAACAGGAAGAAACCTCAGATACTGGGGAATAAGATTGGTGCTCACAACAAAAATGAAAAGCAGTTAGACATACTTACTGGGAATAGCTGTAGAATAACCCATGTAAAGAAAAGTGGACCAATAAGGGATGAAATATCCAGTCTGAGTTTAGTTTCCGGCTTGGGCATTTCTTTAACAAAGTCAAATTGTATTTGCGTCCCGGGACCTTTCAAAAACTGAATATATGCATTGGATGCCTATAATCCAAAAATCATCAGTATCAGGATTCATCAAATAACAATAGATTCTTTCTTTTTTCGAGGAAATAAATAAAAGATATTTAAATCTCCGGAAAGTGAGAAAATAAATCATACAAAAGAATTAAGGCACATAAAAGATGCAAATAATGTAACACAGTTTATCCAAGATAATGAGGAAAACTCAAATCAATAAATTCCAAGATATACCAGATTAACCGAGCGTGGAACTCGCACTAATGCAAGGGGTACATTCCCTGATTCATTCTTATATGTTGAGTTGTACCAGATGGTCACGTTGAAATTAAATCTATTTGAGTTCAAGAAATCATAAGCTGTATAAAAGTCAGAGTTTCAGTATCAAAAATTGGTTAGCAACCATTTTGTTTAATGCAGTTAAATATCATGTAGACAAACCTGCAACAATCTCATTTATCTTTCCCTCTGAATTGCCTCTATGGTAACCCTTAAATAGCTCATCATTCACCTTGGAAGAAGTATTACGCCACAAATATAGACCTTGAGCACATCTCACCTCTGGACAAAAAAGAGAATAATTAAAGCTCATAAAGTTCCTTGCAAGTAAGAAGGTAAAGTATAACAACAGGATAGTATTTGTAGTTCCCACTGGTAGGGTCTGTCAGGAAATCATTAGCTGATTTTATAGCCTGTTAGATCCATATATAAGCTCCAGACCCTTATGAACTAGAAGATACATGTCTCTTGTTTGTGGTTCCAGACCCCATAAGGGACCACAAGGTCCATACAATGTTGACCCCCTCCAAATGGGGCTCAGTACCACCTGTCATTAGCTAGGTCCACCTCTTATTTCAAACATAGACATATCATTTATATCATTCTCATGCGTTAAATATTTAAACTCTAGTATTTGCCTCCAATTGATGTCAATAAAGAAGTTTCAGGATGCTAAAGAAGGTATAGAATCTGCTGTATGTTTATCAATCAGTTAACCTAATACACATCTATTTGGCATGACTATCTGATTAGAAGAGGCATACCCATATTCAACACCCACAATCTGTACCTAAAATCCAACCAATACCAACCCAATAAATTATAGGTTCTATTCAAAGAATTATAAGGGGAAGGATTTCATTTGAATTTTAATCAGAAAGAGTGGTTGAAATAAAGAAATTGGTGCAATATTTTTTAAATATATATATATGACTTTGATAAATATATAAAGTATTTTTCAGACGAATTATAAATCCTATATTCTAGTTTTTTGTTATATTAATTCAGGATAACTTATTGCTATCATATAGTTTGAACCCACTTGATGAATGGATAACGATGGCGCCAACGGTCCTCAAAATAATTTATGTTGAATAGAAGTCTGTAACTTTTTTGTATGCATTTATACATGTGCAGATTCACCATGTTTAAACATACTTTGAGTCACACCCCATGCAAAAGCAGATGTATACACAATTTTTTCATTGCACGTGTATGTCCAATTTACCAGGATTCCTCATGTCACATTTCCTTATCACTTACAATCAACCAGTCCATGCCCATCAATGTTATACCAGATGATCATCACCTTCAAATTGCATAAACTAATGTTTTCGCGAAAAATCACTGATGTAAGAACAAAATTTAAATACCTTGTTGCAAGCCTAGTTCTTGAATGGGAACTGAAAATGTAGAGTTTGCTGTGCACTGGCGTTGAATGTTATAGATGGGACGAGATGCAAAGAATGCAGGATCAAGGAAATTGGAAAAAGTGGTCTCAGAAGCAGTACCCTGAAATATATTATGAAGCCTATAAGCAGAAAAGCTAGGAAATTACAGAGAGAAAACTAAGCACAACTAGAAAGGAAGAATCATAATCTATTGAAAATTTTTTTGGGGGGGAAGAGGGTGGGAAGAAGCAGGTCATACCAGGACGAAGTTGGCTAAACTACTCGCAACACCAGAAGAACTGAGAGGAAAAAGATTAGAGAACATATTCGCAGAAAGAGCTGCCAAGTAGACAGATTGTTGTCAGACCACACATATAAATTGATGCTCGTATCCTCGTCAGAATAGATACTTGAATTTTTAAAAAATAATAATAACTAAGCTTGGACACACAAGGAAGGTTAGCAAGAAAGAGACGTACTTTCTCCAAGTGACTGATTACTCCCAGTAAGAAGTGTAGTTGCAGGACATGATCCTGAATTCCTGCATGATGCATTTGGCAAGTCTTTAGACGGAAGAAAACTAGTTCTTACAGCACGATACTCAGGAGCTGGTATTTGTAATAATGGCGGCCACTCTGGGGGACTCGGAATGGGACAATTTGCTGCCTGACTCAAAGATGAGAATTGCAAACCACAGGTTCTCTCACATTGACCATCCCCATTTGTGTCGATACACCCACAGCCACACTCAGTGGAATCCTTGAATTGGGTCTCAAACAAGATTTGGATGACAACAAGTAGCAGACATAGGACAATTGGGATTGAAATGAGCCTGATGTTGGTCCAGATATTCCGTTTCTGATGAAAATTGTAGATCATAGACACATATTAACGGCAAAAACCAAATATCTTTAAACTTAAAGTATCCAAGAAAATTCAAACAATCATCACATCCACAATAAAATTATTTGCATCATAGGTTATATTAATCCAACCACTGAATTTAGCATCATCAAAGTCGAACCTCTCCAAGGCATAAGTAAATTAAGATATTAACTAGAAATGGTTGACCTAATCCCGCAAAAACGTCGAACTCAGGTATAAGAAGCCAGAAAGAATCCGTAATCCAACGAGAAAAACATAAAAACAAAAAAAAAAGAATAATACAGAGGATTAAATCAACATAGCAAGAACCAAACATAAATTCTGCCCGATCAGCAAAACAAAATACACACACGCACACATATATATATATAGAGAGAGAGAGGTGACAGAGACCTGGAAGGTTAAGTTCTTTCTTAACAAAGCGTTGGCCTGAGTCCAGAAACTGGCAGGAGATGAAGCATGCAATGGATCAGCCATTTCCGCGCCCCCAAAAAAAAAAAAAAAAAAGAAAATTCAGAGCGTTAAAACTCGTATCTGCAATTCACAACTTTCCCGCCAAACAACAGAAGCTCTTGTTTAGTATGTCGCTTCCTATAAGAGCCCGCACAAACTATATAACAATAATACAACAGAAATCTCCATTTTATAGTTAACGAACTTCAGTTGCGCCTTTTTCAGTTCCAAATTACTGAATTGCCACCCAAATACCACTTTATTTTCGGAAAATGGTAATGATTCCAGGTTCATACCCAAACCAATCTAAAGTAAAATGACGAAATTACCCTTCACGCGGTTTCAAATTTGCCCTTCGTAGTCCGCCGGTTAAAAAACCCAAGTTAGACTTGGCTGTCAAAGTTTTGGCAATTTCCTTGCGGTTTAAATAAAAAATTATAAAACGTGAAGCGACAGAGAATTTTAATTTTATATTTTACATCATGCGAACGTCAACTCTAAATTTTTTTATTTTATTAAATAGTAAAAATAAACCGAATTTTCAAAGTTTAAATTATTAAAAAAATAATATAATTTTTTATTTTACAGGTTGTCAATTAGTGTATGAATTTTATATTTGAGTGACATTTAGTCCTAAGTATAATATAATAAAATTTTCAAATGGACATTTGATTAATACAAATTTAGAATTATAAAAATATGTTATAGTTTTATATATTAAAATTAATAATTAAAAAAATTAGAATAAGATTTGAAAAGTAAATGATGGGTTTTGGGTCAAACGTAATTAGAGACTCGTTTTTTTTTTTTTCTGGGAAGTATCAGTTAAATTAATAAACCGTGTTTAATTAAATGTAATTAAAATTTAAATTAATTCCCACTTAAATTAAATCCGAATATGTGGTAATTAATTTTAGTTACTTTCATATAAAATTAAAGACTAATAATAATAGAAGAATTAATCAGAATTATTTTTTTAATTCGCAAAAATTTAATTAATTTAATACATAAATTAAACAAATGACCATATATATATATATAATATCTGAAATTTCCCGAGTCTATATTCAAAATTATGGATTAGTTGGCGCTTGGGTTTATTGAATTTTGTACTTTTACAATGTACATAACTTGTACGTCTAGTGATTGTTTGGTTTAATTAATAAAATAAATAATGTGTTTAATATAGTGTATTTTTATTATATTTTGTAAATTACTTATTAACTTAATTTAATTAAAAAATAATGCAATTTTTTTCATTAAGATAATTAAAAAAAAAATGAAACCGCCTGTAAATTCTATGTTTTAGATTTTATTAAATTTAAAATGTATTATTCTAATTTATTTATAATATCAAGTTTGTTATCATTTTATTAAAAATTTACATTTCATAATTATGAATTTTACAAATAAATTTAATTAATAAATTAATTAAATTGTTTGGAAATTCGGGTGATACTTGCAAGAAAAATCCCTAATTCAAACCCAGTGGCAATTTGGTAATTCCCTCGAACTCGATGGCTAAAAACGTTTTCCGACTGATAATAACCGCGCCCTTTTTAAAGCCGCATCGACTCTCTCAACCGTCCGCCAAAGACAGAGAAAAGAAAATGAATTTGCAGAGAGGCTTACCTCTTCTGTATCAGCAATTCTGGGCGCTCTTCAAGAAGAATCTACTACTCTCATGGAGGAGCAAGAGAGCCACGTTTCTGCAGCTCTTCTCATCCTTTTTCTTTATCTTCCTCATTTTCTGCATCCAGAAGGCGATGGAGACTAGCTTCTCGTCTTCCACGGCGCTCAAGATCATCAAGGATCCTGAGTTGATGATCTCGCCTCCAATTCCGGCTTGTGAGGAGAAGTTCTTCGTTAAGCTCCCTTGCTTTGACTTCGTATGGAGCGGCAACGAGAGCCAGAGAATTACAACCATCGTCAGAGCGATCATGGCCAAAAATCCGGGTAGACCTATTCCGGACAGTAAGGTAGTTTCTTTTATGTTGACTTCTTTTTTCTGTCTGGTCGAATTAGAAAGTAAGAATGCGAATCATTTCTGGTTTTTAGGAAACGAAAAATGAAATCACATAGTGAGTAAAATGAGTTGGTAGTGTGAGAGTGAGTTGTGCAATTTGTTTTAACAAATGTCTTTGGTCTGTGAGAAAATCAAAGAAAATGATAGACAAGGACAGAAAATGGTGAAGTATTGGAGCATGCTTTGCCATTTGTTTATATGTTTTCTAGTAAGGAGTATAAAGATCTTGTAATTTCATGGCACAAAGAACTAAGGCATTGTTTGTGATGAGTCTTAGTTCATTTAAGCAATGAAAAGAAGAGGTGAAAAGGGAACCCTAATGTTCTTCGGACCTTTTGTTGTGTAAATTGGATATGATCTCTGGTTCTAGCAAAGAAGAAAGCAGTCAGTTCAAGTTTGAACCGTAGATCAGGAAACAGAAACCATGAGAGTCTACTTCTTCTATCCTTACGTTTGTGCAGTCTTTGAAAAACATGATTCAGTGGGTTAGCTTTAAAGTAAATGTTAATTTTTTTTTCAACCTTTTTTCCATCAATATCTATAATTTTGTGTACTAAGGAATTAGATAGAGCTTTATATTTGAAAAAAAAAAAAAAAAAAAGAGAATTCTCATGGTGACTTTGTTTATGCAGGTTAAATCATTTAGAACAACCCAGGAGGTAGATGAATGGCTTTTGGCTAATCCTATGCGGGTGCCAGGCGCTTTGCATTTCGTTGCAAGAAATGCTACTGTAATTAGCTATGGTATACAAACTAACTCTACCCCAGAAGCAAAACGAGGGCTTTTTGAAGATCCCACATTTAAATTCCAAATTCCTCTTCAGATTGCTGCAGAGCGTGAAATTGCCAGGTCTCTTATAGGAGGTACCAAATATTGGTTATTTAGTTCTTTGCTTATTTAACAATGACTTGTATTTCTAAATTTGATTATTTAATAGATTCTTAATTTGTCACCCTTTTCATGCATTTCAGATTCTAACTTTAGCTGGGTTGTCGGATTTAAGGAATTTGCACACCCTGCAATTGAGGCTCTTGTTGCACTTGATATCATGGGACCAATTTTCTTCCTTGCTGTTGCCATGTTTGGTTTTGTGCTTCAAATAAGTTCTTTGATTTCAGAGAAGGAGCTCAAACTTCGCCAGGTACTGAATAATTTCTAATTTCTTTTCTGATTTAAAATTACCATTAGTACCCTCATTCCAATTTTGCCTTCTAATCTTCCTCTTCCTAAACAGGCAATGACAATGATGGGTCTTTTCGATTCTGCTTATTGGTTGTCATGGCTAACATGGGAAGGAATCATTACCACTCTTTCATCAATTTTCATAGTTCTTTTTGGAATGATGTTCCAGTTTGATTTTTTCTTGAAGAACAGTTTTGCAGTTGTGTTCCTTCTGTTCTTTCTTTTCCAATTCAATATGGTAAATGTTTGTTCCTGCAGCCTAATTGATCTCTTATCATGTTTTTGTTTTATGTATTTGCTACTTTCTGTTTCAATCTTTTAACAATTTATCTGCTTCATCTGAATCCTGATGGTAGATTGGTCTAGCATTCTTTCTGTCAGCTTTCATCAGCAAGTCATCTTCAGCAAACACTGTCGGTTTCTTTGTCTTCATAGTTGGTTTTGTGACACAGGTTAATTCTCCTAAACAACTCTACAGCTAGATTCTTATGTTCCTTGGTGTTCATAATAATCTCTTCTTCTTCTTTCAGCTATCCACATCAGGTGGTTTCCCTTATGCTAGCAGATTTTCCACTACTCTTAGAGCCATTTGGTCATTGTTCCCACCTAATCCTTTTTCTCAAGGTTTAAATCTTCTTGCTGGTGCAACTAGTACTCCTCAGGATCCTGGAATTAGCTGGAGAAGACGAATGGAGTGTGCACCAAATGATGATAGTGATTGTGTCATAACAATTGTAAGTGAAACTTGAAAACTTGGAAACTGAACTTCTTAACACGTGGAATACCATGCATGGCATCTTATCATTGTCATTACAGTAATACTTATCTCTCTTACTTTTTGACAGAATGATATCTACTTGTGGCTCATTGGAACGTTTTTCCTTTGGATTGTATTGGCTATATACTTCGACAACATAATTCCAAATGCCTATGGTGTTAGAAAATCAATTTTTTACTTTTTAAGGCCTGGGTATTGGACAGGGAAGGGTGGAAATAAGGTGGAAGGTAAAATTGAGTTTCAAATGAACTATAGTCATGTGATTTTTTTTTTGTTAACGAATTATTGTGGCTCATTTTTTTCCCCCATTCTGCATAGAGGGTGACATTTGTAGTTGCATGGGCTCAGTTCCACCTCTGGAACAAATTCCTACAGACGATGAAGATGTCCTTGAGGAGGAAACTATTGTTAAAGAGCAAGCAAGACAAGGTGTTGTTGATCCCAATGTTGCAGTCCAGATTCGTGGTCTTGCAAAAACATATCCTGGAACAAGAAATATTGGTTTCTGCTGTAAATGCAAGAAGACCTCACCATACCATGCTCTTAAAGTAAAGTCTTATTTTCGATTTTAGTTTCCGTCCTTGATGAGAGTGTACAATGCAATTTATTTTCTGCCGTTAAACCAAAAGAGTATGTGCCAGAACTTACATTCTATCTATGTTAGAATAGATTTTATGAAATTAGACAATAATAACATGCAGCCACAGTCATTTGTCTTGCCACTCAAAAATGTCCTCCCTTAACATTTGTTGCCTGAGGGGGACAGATGAATGATGCTGACTGAGTATAAGCTGTGAGAAATTTAAAATTTTTAGGTAGTCAATACTGCTACCCATAGGTACTACGGGTTTAGATTAAAGATTTAGGTCAATTATTGAAAAGGATTTTCAGTCTGGAATCTGGAGTTTCTTTTTGAATTTTTATCTTTGTTAGGTTTATTTTCTTGTGTATGTTATCCCTCATTAAGTAGCAGCTTACAGCAAAAAGGCAAGTCTACAATCATGTTGTGCACTTGTCTTCTTGTGTGGAACCAACTGCTAACTCATAAGAACTTACAGGGCTTATGGCTGAACATTGAAAAAGATAAATTATTTTGTCTACTTGGACCCAACGGTGCTGGAAAAACTACTGCAATTAATTGTTTGACTGGTATAACACCAGTAACTGATGGAGATGGTAAGCAGCTTTCTTGCTTTCCTTTTTGCTCTTTTTTCTCAGGAGCCTTGCTTGTTTTTTCTGTTGGCTTAAGAAGGGAACAGGAGTTTGAGTCATAATGATTTTGAAAAAACTGTTTTGTTAACAGCTCTTATTTATGGAAATTCCATTAGAAGTCCAGTTGGCATGTCTAACATACGGAGACTAATAGGAGTTTGTCCACAGGTGAGTTTCTATCATGCAGTGTCTGTTCAGGTTTCCATTTCTGTTATATTGCTTGTCCATAATACATATACTAATATTGAAATTCTTTTGCAGTTTGATATCCTTTGGGATGCTTTATCTGGTGAAGAGCACCTCTACCTCTTTTCTAGCATCAAAGGGCTGCCAACGACATTAATTAAGCAAGTACGTGCCTTTTAACCTTCAGGAAGAGCAACTTATCAGTCTTATTTGTTGCCATCGTTTAAGTTATTTGAACATGCATTCTTATTTGTTGTAATAGATACTTAACATATATTATAACTATTCTGATTCAAACGCAGGTAGTTCAGAAGTCATTGGCAGAGGTAAAACTAACTGAGGCATCTAAAATAAGAGCTGGGAGTTACAGTGGAGGAATGAAACGCCGCCTCAGTGTTGCAGTTGCTCTTATAGGAGACCCTAAATTGGTTTTCCTGGATGAACCGGTGGGAGATTTTAATATCCATTTTGCTTATCAGTTTATGCGAAGGATTCTTAATCATTTACATTTATTATCAATCTGCAGACAACTGGTATGGATCCGATCACAAGAAGACATGTATGGGACATAATACAGGATGCAAAGAAAGGACGGGCAGTTGTCCTCACCACGCACTCTATGGAAGAAGCAGATATTTTAGGTGACCGCATAGGAATCATGGCAAAGGGTAGGCTCCGTTGCATTGGAACATCAATCAGGTTGAAGTCACGATTTGGTACCGGTTTCGTTGTTAATGTTAGCTTCAGTACAAACAATAATGTACAAAGTCTTGTCAGTGGAGAAGCAGTTGGTACAGTAAATCAAGATGCAGTGAAGCAATTCTTTAAACAAGTATGTTGAACAAGTAAACAATTGGCGTTAAAATTGACTTTCAATAAGTTGATTGCTAAGTTCAGTAATGTTTTTGCCAGAAATTGAATGTAGTTCCAGAGGAGGAGAATAAATCATTCTTGACTTTTGTCATTCCACATGATAGAGTGAAGCTTTTGACAGTAAGGATTCTTGCATGTCTTGGTTCTTTTTTCTTCTCATATTAACTTCATATTTAATAATTTCATCTTTGGTTTGACCAATCTAATTCCTTTCAAATGGAATAATCGGTGAAACTACTCAGTATGCGGCAGTTCAAGTTTGAAATTTAAAATATATAGTACAATCATGAACATAATAAGATGCAACATAACATTAGTGTATTTTCTGTTTAGCCTGTCTTGTGCTCCTCATTCTGATGGAAGTTATAATCTCGAACAGGAGTTTTTTGCCGAGTTACAAGATAGAGAAACTGAATTTGGTATAACAGATATTCAGCTTGGTCTTGCAACCCTTGAAGAAGTCTTTTTGAATATTGCAAGACAGGCCGAGCTTGAGAGTGCTGCAATTGATGGAACCATGGTCACTTTGAGCTTAACATCTGGTGCATCGGTGCAGGTTAATAAAATATATTTTGGTTTGCCGTGAATGTACAATCAACTGTCAAATTAGAGCAAAAAGTTAACTGCAATTCTCATTGTTCTCCTTCATTCATCTTTTTGAAATGACAATGCAGATACCTGTAGGAGCCAGGTTTGTGGGGATTCCAGGAACAGAATCTGAAGATAATCCCAGAGGTATTATGGTTGAAGTATATTGGGAACAGGATGATACTGGAGGCCTCTGCATTTCAGGTCACTCTTCTGAAATGCAAATACCTTCTAATGTTTCAATGGATCCTCCCACTCTTTCGCGTGGAAATTCATTAGGCAGGAGCCGGAGGGAGAGAGGATTAGTTCGTGGAATTGTTATTGACTCTGCTCTGATTACTAGCACCGGTTCCATGTCTCGAAGATATACTTCCTTGTAGATTAATTGAAGCATATAGGTTTTACTTTTCTCTCGCCTTCGTTATGTTTCAATAGAATTATAGATTATTTTTACCCTGATTTTACTTTAACAAGAAATATTGAGGTCACCATGTCTATCCCTTCTCACGGTCATTCTTATTATAGAGTTTTCATCTGTCCCCTTTGATGCAAACTTTATTATGCGCTTGGATATGGTCTTCATCATTGATCGTTTTGATCTCTGCAAAATTCCTTCAATTTATTTTGGCAATTTTCCTTCTAGTTTTTTTTTTAGGCAAAGATGGTTAATATATGAAACATAATATAAAATAAAATATTTTATCTATCATTAAATCATCATGAGTTAATTAATCCAAAACAACAAAATAAAATCTCTTTTCTAAAGTTAAATTTTATTTTAACGATTAAATCAAATTAAATAATATATATATGTATATACCAACCATCACTTATGATTTCTGACTGAAAATTATTTCTATTATTTTATGTTTTTAACTGAAAATTATTTTTATTATTTTATAATTGGTATACACATGTTAATTAATAAATACATAAATTTATTCAAGAAAATAAAAGTAACGTACTCATCAATTATCTAGTTAAAAAATTTTCCTAAAATGAAAATTATTTGCAATTAAAATTTTAATTAAGTATCATGTACTATATATAACTTTACTATCTAAATATGAATTTATTACAGTGAAATTAAATCAATGAAATTAAATCAATTACATACATAAATTCTATATATTAAATAATTAATATATATCTAAAAATATAATCAAAACAAAATGGACTTTCACACAGGTAAGAGTACAAAACTAAAAGTCTGTAACACATTCTGCAAACATGTAAGAAAAATGTAATTATAAAAAATAAAATAAAATTTTATTTTTGAAAACAAACCCAGTTATAAGTACACAAGCATAAACACAACCACCCTTATGTCATTTAGACGTTCTAAAATATCCAATTTACATTCGAATAACACAAATAAGAGACAGAGTCTTTTGCTTTGTTGTTATTTCTGTCAAAAATTTCATTGAAAAATGTTAGAAGTCCAAGATCAAGGAAAAAGCCAACCACATTTTTCACGTAGTCCGAAAACTAAAACCATACCATAAAAGAAACACGTGGGGAACCAAACCTCACGGGCAAACCAACAATAAATTCACCGCTTCAACCACTATAGTCCATGAATTAATCAAATCCTAGAACAAAAATAATACGAACAACTACAAACCTCAAGTTCTATACAATTGTTACATAGCGAACAGCCATAAATAAATAACGTAGAAATCAACCACAATTTAAAATTAACATATGGTTATCACAAAATGAATTTTTAGAACCTATGATGTACATTCACTCAACAAACACCACCAAATGTAGAAAAGTGACAAGGCTCTCTGCCACCACACACCTGCATCTACGGACTCAAGTTTACTTGGTTTAAACAAAGGATAATCTTTAAAAAAAAAAAAACAGGTGCATTAAAGAACAATAGACTACAGATATGAGTTACCCCTTTTCACTAACTTCTTTAGACTTCCGGGAAATCACCTTCTCCATTCTACTTGGGTCACCTTAGCTGCAAAATCAAAAATGTTAATCAGTTATTGTCAAATGAAGATAGCCAAAAAGAATTAAATATTATAGCCCTAATGCTCATTCATGGCAATTAAGGGGTCGAGTTGGAAAAGATAATACATTTGTCATGAAACAGGTCTATTGGCTATCCTAATTAAGCTCAAGTTCTTTCCTTGCAATGATATGATTATTTTGTCAAGGTAGGGAATCACACAATACCATAGAAATGGAGCAGTTGAGGCTAAATCAACATGGAAAAGAAAAGGACTCAAAATATTATTAGGAATCTACAGAAAAAGTGGGGCATCCTATGCAGGTCTATCATAACAAAGAAAAAATACTTTTAGTGATTGCACTGTTCCCTACCGTTTCCATCTCGCGATGCTAACGTGGCCCTTTCACCTTTACTCCCACCTTTTCCAGCTGCATGTACCACTCTCTGTGTCCTTGGTGACTGGGAGCTGATTTTGCTGTTAGTTGATGAAGGTAGAGAATGTCGTCGAGCAACATTATTTTTCTCAGTCCCTTCTTGGGGTGCAGATCTTGGGGAACCTTGCAGTCTCAGCTTTGCCTTCGCTGATTCAGTTGCTTGCATATAGCTTGGGAGTGTAGGACTATTCTGAATCCCATTTTCTGCTCGTTCTTGCTTTGCAGCAACTGAAGCTTTTCTGCTTGTTTTTTGATTCTCATTGCCGATCATATCCTCCTTATGGTTCAGTTCCCCATTTGTTTTTGGACTATTCTCATCTTTATTCTCGCTCTCAACCAAAGGCTTTGACTCATCTACAGGCTCAACAATAGATGACAAATCCAATGTCTCAGTCATTTCTAATGGTGCTTGGGAAATTTCAGCCTCAGGCTGCTTGACCACTTTCAAGGCTGTCTCATTCTTGATCTTCTCACTCAAAGAGTTAACACTCTGTTCACCTAAATAATTCAGGCCCTGTTCCAAAATTTCATGACCTGAACTGGTCGGTACCTTTTCAACATTGAGCTTTGGCTTCTCAAATTCAACTTCTTGCTGGACAGAATTCTCTACTACTGGATTATGAACTTTTCTCAAGTTCCGCTTTACCTTTTCAAGCTCACTTTGTGGATTTTCCTGCATTGTATCTGCTGGATTACTTGAAACTTTCCGAATGTTGCGTTTGGGTTTCTCAAATTCATTGGTTGGTTGAGCTGAGGAACTGTCGATATTTGCAGCAGGGACTTTCCTCACACTCCGTTTTGGTCTGCTGCCAGTTTCAGTCTCAACAGTCTGCTCATTACCATGCTTCCTCTGAGATTTTGAATCAGAAGTTTTCTTTGGTCTTGGAGCTGGTTTCCAAAAACGGGAGATCGACCAACGCTCCAACCAGCTCAAGACTGAATTTGGGTTGTCATTATCATAATGAAGGTGCAAAGGCATCACTGTCGGTGTTGAAGCAAGAAGCTGAAGCAACAAATTGTCAGTCAACCCATTTGAGAGAATACTACATAGATAATACTTGGGTAGTGATAGTCAGAAATATGTGCATGGCTGTTAAGCACAGAATGTTGAATAGAAGTCCCTGGTGAGATAGCATATCATTGTCACACAAAAACTAGATGAGCTCATGCACATCGAGCCAAGTTAGGGGACAATTCACAAGCTAGGAGAAATATTATTTTGGGGCATTTTAAGCACATGCACAAGAGAGCCAAGCCAGGGGACAGCCTCGCGTTTCACATCATCGAAGGAGCAGAGAACATAAAATTGGTGAAATATCTGCTGAGTTCTTATACTAATGGCATGCCCTGTCACCAGGCTCATCACAGATACAAGTTTAAAAGACAAACCCTTGCTAATGCTAGTCTTAATGAAATTGAAACTAAGAAATCATTTGGCATCAACTTGGTTATAAGATTTACATTCCTATACTTCCACCAAGGAATTGATTTCACCAGGAAAAGTAAGATGAAACTGATACAAGTTGGATAGAATGAAATATTTTGAAAAAGGACAAGATCATGTGAAAATACTACTATAATAACTAACAACATATCCTACAGTCAAAAATTATTCATGGTAAAGATAATAGGACGTCATAGAATATATATAATGCAATCCTAATTATTATTAGAAAGTTAGTAGAAATATCATGTTTATTCCATTTAAGATATATTAAAAGTGCAGTAGAAGATGTATAATTTGGCTAGGATCGAAATATACCTTGGAAACAAAATCATTTGCAAAGAATTTCTTGAATCGTAAGGAAACATCTGCACCAACAGAATCAACAAGCTTGCCCTCCTGATGGAAGAAGAGAAGAAAAACAAAATTTTAAAAAAAATAATTGCTCAGTAGAACCACAAGGATGGGATCTGACTAATCATCGTTTAATTCTTTTAGGAATTTACCATTGACTGTCTCAGACGACATTTCCTCTGCACTTCCATCCCAATATCTGAATGCCTGACCTGTCTTCCACGAACAAGTGCCTGTAATTTTACAATTCCCATTGCACAAGACAAAGTAGCAACAGCTTGCCTCCTAACCAAATGTCCACGGATAAGTGCCTGGAGCCTTATTATGCCTTTGAGGGCCCAAAATGCTCGCCGAGCCTTCACATATCAAGCTTAAGTGAGTGCAGGTGAAAACAAATAAAAAACCAAATACTGTGTTGATGTAAAATATGGTTTTCTAAAGGGTTTATTGCCAAGTGTTACAGACAAAAAATAAAACCAGACAGATTGCAACACAGAGCAAAAACCACAATTAGTAAAAATGGAAGCTAGTATAGACATACATGCAAAGACAACACATGATCACTGTTTTGGACCAAAACAGGCATCAGTGCTACATATTTTGACAAAATATGAAAATTGAAAAGATAATTAGTTCTCATATTAGCCTAATAATTTGTATAAAACCTCAATTTCCAAATGGCAGGATTGAACACTTTCAGAGCATACGAAATTTAAATCAACTAGTGCTCATCACTTGAATGCACAGTTATAAAAAGAATTCAACTTCCTCCACCCAAAGAAAGTACGCAGAAACAGCGATGCTATATAATTATTCCCAGAAACAGCTTGCTCTTTCTATTTTTCATACGGGTAAACCATCTTCTCTCATTTTTTAAGTAGATAAAAAATTACTACAATTACATAAATACATATTAGAAACTTTACACTTTACTTACAATGTTAAGATGTAAAATCATGTTTCAGTCTAAATTTTTTCAAGTGCACAGAGTCAAATGTCTACATGCACAGGTTCTAGCCTTCTCAACATTAAAAGTAAGTAGGTAGCCATCTAATGGCAGGACTAGACATGCAAGAAACATCTGGCCCATCAAATTAACATTAATAATACATGTAGAGGTAGCTCTTCAGAGAAAGGCATGAAACAGAGGGACCACTTTCCTAGTCAATCTCAACACTATCCAAATATGAAAACTGCCACGAAGAATCTTGCGGAACATAAAAACAAAGTGAACGAGATGGGTAAACTAACTTCTTGACAAAATCCAATCCTAGATAATATCTGAAACTTCAAAAGAAAAAGGGAGGAAATATTGCTACATAGAATTCTTGCAACTGACTGAACAGTTATTTATCAAACAATATACAAACTCTATCCTTATTCTCAAAATACAGCAGGTGGCAGTATTCATATTACAAACTTCAAATCAGAGCTCCATGGTGATTGTCAAAAAAGCCCTCAATGGCAGAACAAAAGAAGACCATAGGTGCATTATTTTAAAACTGTTACCTTAATGTAGTCAACCATGAAAAACATAGCAAATACATTTGAAAAGGGAAGTTTACCAGGTAACCTCTAAAGGCAGCCTGCACTGTGGTTGCAGCTCTCTCCTCCAGCAGTTTCTGAGGGTCAGATCTCGCATCTTGAGATGGAGATTCTTGTAAATCTGTGTGTTTAGTCTCTGGAAATGAAAATGCATCATCTGATATGCTTGCAGCATTCTTGTTCTCCAATTCAGACTTACTTTTGCTTCTATCAGCAGCGCTGTTGACTGAATTTGGAGCTAAGGATTGATCCAATGCAACTTCAGTTTCTGCTGCCTTGGCAGCAATCAGTACCTCTTTTCCATTAGAAGCTCTCTATACATATGATATGAGTTAGAAGAAAACAATACTGACAGCCAAAAAAGACATACAACATGTATTTTAATTTTTAGGAGACTATGTATGTTTCATGATCAATAGCTCCAGCACAACCATAAATATGAAAATTGCACAAGATTTGCTACATCTCAAAACAATCGTATACCAGTAAACAAAAGGGTAGTCACAAAATCTAAAGAATCATATATTTGAAGTCATAATCTTCCAACTGGACTTATATGGAGTCGTTAAAAAGGAATCTCTAGACAGCAGGATTAAGACATTAAAACAGAATGTGGAGAAGCACCATCTTCTCATCATCAAAGGCAAGCACAACATACAATGTGAATTATGTCAAGCCAATATTCTAAAAGTTACTCCACTTTATGTATGATGCAGGACTAAACAGAAAATTCCAGTGTCAAAAGACATGTATGTCTAATATACGTCCTTTCATTTCACAAGATTAAATACTACTAAATAGAGCCTAAGGTCAGGTTTTCCTACTGTGCTATTTTTATGTAATTTTACTATCAAAGCCACTATCTTAGCTATTTTGTTGGTGTACTCAGGCTTGGGCTTGAGTGAGAGAAAGACACATTGTACTTTTCAAAATTGTTCATAGTGAATCCAAATTCAATCCTCCCATGTAATGGGTCACCTTGATCGAACCACAGAAATTTTCTGTCCTTTACTTTTCAGTTTTTGGATTTGCTAGCTGATTATAAGAAATATCCATTGCTTGGATGAATAAACATTTTAATTTTCAAAAGTGCAACATGGTGGTGTATTTGCAGCTTCATACTACCTCTCTCCCTTTGGAAACATTAGACTTAGTTGACTTCTTTCCAAATAGTACAGCCTTGATCCATTTCCCTGGCGATTTGCCCATTGCTGTAAGACCAGGAAAGAATATCGCATAAACCAGAAGTCCACTTCCTGAATCAAGGAATAATGGCTTCAGTGTACCTATAAAAAAATGCACAAACTCAACAACAAAAAATTTATAAAACAACAAGTATAAGAGCAAGGCATCAAGGGGTCCCAACCCATGAACAAAAATGGCAAAACCAAACAATACCAACCAATCTGCAAGAAGACAGAAAGAAGTATGATCACAAGAACCTTTTTCCTTTCTCCAACATTTCTTTTCGCCTCAAAATGATAACACATAAGTTCAGTATTAATTGCAAGCCCTTAGTCTTCTTTCTTTCAATCTCCATCCCTTTTAGATTGTGGGAAGAGGATTCATATAGCTAAGAAACAACACAGTTTGTTATCTGGATTCCTCAAGTTCCTACACTAAAGAAAAAGGATCTAGAAGACAAATTCAGATCCAAATGGAATATCAGACACTTGAACCAAGTAGGAGTTTATTGGTTTAATATAAGTAGGTAGCAGTCCTTTTAGTTGATAAGCTACTTATACAGTTGTGAAAAGCTGTGTCAGATGTGAACATCACATATCTTGACAAAGTTAAACACTATAAACCCCAGTCCACTTTCCAGTATCTAGACTCTTTGTGATAATTCATTGACTCCATAAAGTCATTAGAGAACTGCAGACAGTTTCAATTAATATTCAAAATTTTAATACCCTATCACACTTAAGTTCAAGAATAACATCAGAAGGAACCTCAGAAGCTTTAGAGGAACAATATAAAAGCAGAAGTCTCTATGTATGAACTAGGTTGTGGTCTCTATCTCCCAGAATTTTCCATGTTGCTGTACTGTCAGAATCAGTCATTCAAAACTTTTGGTGGATAGTTCATGTGTCTTCAGGTATCCAAAGAAGCAGAGCAAGTTTCTCATGTTCTTCCCGTTGCCATGGCATATCTGTCCTAATATCCATATAAAATCCCCATTTAACAGTAAAGACAGGTTATATAACAGTAGTTGAATTGTTAGCCCTGCAACCAAACAGCTATCTACTTGAGGATTTTTATAACGTAATTGTGACATAGCACGCATTATTGATTTAACGTAAAATTTAACACAATCAAACATTCAACTACTGATGAAACTTGATGAGAACTTATATCCATTAAACTCCATTAAGCGGCACAGAGTGATCTTGTCGGTGCTAAACAAGAAAGAATTAAACAATTACAAATTGTACAATGAATAAAAGCAAACCCAACGGATCGCATAAACTTTATCAATAAACCCCAATCCCTGGATCTGCTACAAGTGACAGAGAAGTTAAAAATATTTAAAAAAAAAAACGATGCACGAAAGCAACAAATTAGAGATATGAGCTGCTTTGCCTCTAGATCTGAAACTTACCTAGAGAATGCCCTACTCCCGACCACCAAATCTATCATTCCTGAACTTGAAACGAACCAAATCAAACCATAAGCGAGGGAAGCAGAAGAAAAAATTCAAAAAACCAAGAAGTTCAAGTTTGTGAATGAATGAAAAAGATTTATACCAAATAAAAGAAGAGGAAATGTACCAATGGAGTGACTGAGTCAGTGAGTGATCTTGGAAATCAAGAAAGAGTGAGGTAAAGTTGCTTCCATTTTTTTCTACTTCCTTTCTCTCTCCGCTTTGCTTGCTCCTTGTATACTCTGTACCGATAGAGCAAAATATTTTACCTGAAACTGGAAATACAAGATAAAATAACTATCTTCGATTTGCTAGAATCGCGCCTATTGCATGAAACGGGAGGGAATGCTTAAGAGCCACACGATTCAAAATCAGTAGGTGATTTTAACGGCTGATCTTCGAGGTGTACAATGAGCACGAGTGCGGAGGATAATAACTGCTGACAGGTCGCATTGGGTGTCCCAAAGTGCAGTTACTTCGGGAACAAGTGTCCAGCGTCTTTATTCTGACGCATGGTGAAATGACACGTGTACCCTCCTACCAGAAACCACAATTCTAAGCGCGAGTGAAGCGCGTGTTCGATCTCATCCGTTTATTGGTTACAGCAGAGTCAAGGACAAGGCTACAGATGGCGCGTTATTGAAACAAGATGGACACTGCAGGTGAGTGATGCCATGCGGCGAACAGGAATAAAATAAGGGAACAATATTGTGGTTGGGTGTTGATAAACTGCCTGGCAGTTGTTAATTGTTTTTTGATACTTCCACTCCTAAATTTTCCATTTCTTAGAAAAATGTTGTCTTATTTTGTTTATTTATACTTTTCACATTTCTGATTAGGTAAAACTTATTTACTAACGTGGTAATTTTTGCCTGTAAAAGTCTTTCCCACATGCTTTTTCCTTCTTTTTTTTTTTTTTACTACTTTCTTGCTTTTGAAATATTAAATATAATGATAATTAGTAAAAAAACTTTTTACTTGCAATTATTAATTGTAAAAATGAAGTTATTAATTTTTTCAAGTGTAAGAACCCATAAAAGTAAAGAAAAATGGATTTTTTAATTGGAATTAGATTTAGCTTATAAATAAAGAAACATAATTATGAGGTTAATTAATTATGCTAATTACCTTTTTAGCAATCAGTATATTTCAAAACTATATGTACTGGTATTATTTCTTTGGATTTAATCAAAAATAGATAATAGTTAGAAGAATTCAAATAATTTTTTTTTTTTTACAGCTTAGTTCCAACATAATTAAATTCTTTATTACTTACCAACAAATTGATTCCGCAAAATAAAAACAAGTTGAGTTAAATAAGTCGTAAACTTTTAAAAACTAAGATTATTTTTTAATTTAAGAATTATATATTTTATTGATTAAGTGATATATTCTGACTTAAATTTATATATTTTTAAAAATTTATAAAAATATTAATTATTTAATTAAAAATAAATTAATAAAATAATTCAATTTCGTTATAGTACTAATAATTTTTTAGTAAGATTTACATTTTAGATTATATATTATTTTAAAAAATTAATAACTCAATTATTAAAATCAAATATATTTTTAAGAATACAACAATTCCAATATTAGGTGTCCTATTATTTTATATCTTATCAAGATATAGTAAAACCATCTAAATTGAAAAATAAAAACAAATGTGTAATTTCTGACTCATTATTCTTATTTGATTTTTCTCTTAATCTTGCTAGACATATGGCTTAATCAACCAATTGATATTTCAAGTTTTAAGTAATAATAGACAATATTTGATATAAAAAATGATTATGATACAGTCAATAATTATCAAAGATAAGAATAATTAATTTGATAGATATAAGATAAGTAAATAATCATATTTTATAACATAAATTATACATAATATATAATATTTAAATTTCAATTAACATAAATGTAACTGTAAAAGTTATGAACTCAAAGGAAATTAATTTATTATCTTTAATGCGTAAGCAAACAATAATATCAGGGTTTATATTTTTTACACAATAAATTTAAATATCCAATAGAGTTATAGGAATGTCCCTTTTACATTTGTTCATAAAAAAAACAAACGATAATTAAAAACAAATAAATAGATATCCTAGGAGTTAACCTTCACTAGCACTTGAAGGAAGTCCGGGAGGTGAACTACTCACAACCCTCTTATTGATCAGGATTTGGATATTAGCTTTCTTGATCTAAAATGGTTAATGAAAATATGAGTTACACTAATCCAATAAGAATATCACACTAATTACTGATACAGAAAATCGAATATAGGTAAAAATCACAAAACAACTAATGAAGCCCTTAATTTAAGTAAATATATTTAACTCTAAAACGATGTTTTTCATACTTACAATTACGGATTTTTCCAAAAATAACTTATGAAGACAAATAACCAAGTGACATTTTAATTTCGTGTATAAGATCAGTAATTTTTCCTTTTAACATACTTACTAGGACCTTTAGGGGTCCATAGGGATATCCCTCCACACGTGGATCCAGTATCAAGATTTGACAATTAACTCAGTCGTCCCCATACCCCGTCCAGTAATGGATGCCAAAAATACCTTCGCTTCGATACTCCATCCGGTATAATGTTGAACTATATTTTTCAAAACACTTATTATATAGGATTTCTCAGCCCCGTCTGACTGAGGTAATATCCACGATAAGGTTCACTATGTACCGTATCCGTCAACTATTTCTCAGGATGCCCAGTAAGCTTTCATTTATTTAGATCCTTATCATCCAAACAACCATCAAAGCATACCAATGTCTCATTTTATGTGCACCGATTAATTTAAATGGCATTTAAGCAAGTGATATAGTTTAAACATAACTGAATAACTAAGTAACTAGATAATCAAATAACGAGGGAGCAAATAAACCAAATAATCGAGAAGACCATAAAAACTATCAATGTAATATGCGTAATATAATAGTAAATTATTTAACCAGTACAGAAAAATAAATGAGGAATCAAGACAAATAATGAACTAACCAATTCCGGCTCTATTACTGACCCATAATTGTTTTTAGAGTTTTTTTTAATTTTTTACAAAATATACAGTCATCTATTATTAATCCTTAATTTACTGTAATATAGACTATAGTAAGAAATTCTTACCTGAATTGATATTTCGAAATGTTATATTATCTACTACGACTCTTAACCAGTTACGGGTTTCCTAATTTTTTTATGTGGGAATCAAAATACTCGTCACATACCTAAACATACCCCAAAAATTCAAAATAGTGTTGAAAAATATTTTCAACCAATTTTAGGGTTCTGGAATAGTGTTACTGCTGAGCTCTGGCGCTGGCTCTACTGCCCACGGTAGCAGTTCACCTCTGGCTAACCGGTTTTGGTCAATTTTATACGTATCTTTGTGAAAAAATACCGAACTTACCGGCGGGGGGGTCTCTAGGTGCGGCGACTTTGTCAGTTCTCCTTCACGGATGGAGTTTATTCTTTGACTAACCTGCACAGAAAATGACGATGAACGCAATGATCAAAGAATCATATGGAACGGGAAATGGTAAGAGACTCATCAGAGGAGTTTTTGGGTTTTGGCCGAGCGACTCTGCCGAGCTTTATCCGCGATTTTTGGCTCACTTGTCATACCTTTTGCTCTGATATGGCCACAAGAAAACTTAGAATCAAATTTCGAGTAGGAAGAGGAGAATTTTACCTTTTTTGGCAGTCGGCGGTGGCTCTAGTGCGACAGTAGCTGGGGATCGGCCTCCTTCTCCAGGGATTGACCTCCTTCTACGATGTCTAATTCTTATTCTTCAGCGAGGGCTAAAAGGCCTCCTATTTAGGGTAGAGCTTACAACCTCACCAGTAAGATTCTAAACCCAACCCAAGTGTGATACAAGGTACCTACACTATCTGTGATTACATTGCACATATTTTGATTGATACTGGTGTTTCACATTCATTTGTTTCACATATTTTTGCACAAAATTTGAAAGTATTACCTGAAAGACTTGATTCTGTGTTGTTTGTGTCTACTCCTGAAAGTAGGACACTACTATGGGAGGTTATATACAAAGCTTGTATCATAGATATAGAAAATAAGAAAATAAGTGAGCACTAGATAGAGATGGACATCGGGGACTTTGATATAATTTTATGAATGAACTAGTTAGCGGCGTATCATGCCACCATAAATTATATTCACAAGAACTTGTATTCAACTCTCCTAATAAAGAGTCATTTACAAGTTAATAAAAGTTTTGAATATTATTCCCTCATGGTAATTTCCTTATTACATAGTACTTTAACTCGATTGTTTTCTCTACATTAGGCAAACCTAAGAAAGAAATTTGCATTTAAAAGATCCCGATAGACCGAGACTTTCTGAATGTGTTTCTTGATGAACTACTCGGACTACCAGTAGATAGAGAATTTGAGTTCACCATAGGTCTTCAATCTGGCACCGAGCCTACTTCAGTTGCCCCTTACCGCATGAGTCGTGTTGAGATAGAAAAGCTAAGAAAAGTGGGTTCATCCGACATAGTGTGTCTCATTGCAGGGGATTGAACAGAGTCATGATCAAGAATAAGTACCTCATCCCCATAATTGATGACCTTTTTGACCAGTTTTAAGGTGTTTAGGTCTTCTCCAAAATAGATTTGCATTCGGGTTACTATCAAGTAAAGATCAAGGCGTAGGACATTCCCAAGACAGCCTTCAAAACCAGGTACGGACACTATGAGTTCCTGGTCATGTCATTTGGACAAACCAATACACCAGTCATTTTCATAGACTTGATAAATAGGGTATTCAAACAATTTTTAAATCAATTTGTCGTTGTATTTATCCATGATATCCTAATATATTCAAAGAGTATAGAGGAACATGTTCACCACCTGACTCATGTTTTGCAGGTTCTTAGAAAAAGGAAATTGTATGTAAAATTAAGCAAGTATGAGTTCTGTCTCGAGTAGACTACCTTTTTATGACACATCACATCAAGGGATAGAGTATCAGTGAATCCCAAAAAAGTTGAGGCAGTACTTGGCTGAGAGAAATTGACATCGGTTAAAGAGATTCATAGCTTCCTAGGAATGACAGGTTATTACCGCAGATTTGTGGAAGGGTTTTCTAGTCTAACTGTTTCATTAACCCGACTTACAAAGAAGAACATCAAGTTTGAGTAGAATGAGGATTGCGAAAGGAGCTTTACAGAACTCAAAAAATGGTTGACTACTGCACATGTGTTGGCTCTATCGAATGGGACAGATGGATATACAGTGTATAGTGATACCTCCTACTTATTATTGGTTTGTGTTCTGATGCAATATAGGAAGGTCATTGTCTATAGGTTCAGGCAGTTGAAGAGTCATGAAAAGAATTATCTCACCTATAACTTGGAATTGGCCGTCATTATCTAATCTTGAAGACCTGGCACTACTACTTTTATGGGGAGATTTTTGATATTTATAGAGATCATAAGAGCTTGAAGTATAAATTCACTCAAAATAATTTCAATATACGTTAGAGGCATTGGATAAAGCTTCTCAAAAACTATGATTGTAAAAATTTGTATAATCCAGACAAGGGCAATTTAGTAGCCGACCTGCTCAGTAAAAAAAATGCAGGTATGTTATCTTACTTAATAGTTTCTAAATTTAAGGTAATAGGGGCTGCACAACAAATTGGCTCAGATTATTTTTTTTATTTTTTTAAAAAATATTTTTAAAATAATTTTATTTATTTTAATTTAAATTTATTGAATTTTTTGATAAAAATGAATTAAGGACGAAATTGAAAGCAATTATGAGGGAAGTGGTAAAATTTTGAGTTCGATTGGTATTTTTGAAAGAAAAATTAGAAATAAGAAGTTAAACTGCAAAAAGAAAAAATTCGATCACGTGGTGACGTCCTAAAAAGTAACCCAAATGAACCAGAGCATGCCTCATGTCAGGTAGACTACCATTAGTTCCACCAGGGAGGCCACGCGGTCGATTCGCGTGCCTGGGCGATCTGACGGCCCATATCACATCCCTCTTATGCCAAACACCTAGATGAATTCCTTCTTTAGACGCGATCGAACATACGAGATTGATCATGATAGACGACTTAGGTTTATTCTTCGAATAGGATAAATCCAACGAATGAGAGAGTAACACGTACTCGAATGAACAGTCTAGACTGACACGGGATGGGTATTTAAATATCGCATCGCATGAGAACATAACCCTAGTCGCCCAGCCCTTGATGGAGAAGAAGTACTAGACGCTGAAAAAGCAAGCCGATCCTCGGCCACCGCACACTGGAGCCCCCGTCGACCGTCAAAAAAAGGTAAAACTTTCCACTTCCCACTTGTAATTTGATTCTAAATCTCCCTGTGGCCATGTCGAAGCAAAGGAGATGGTGTATGAGTTAAAAATCGCGGGCAAAGCCTGGCAGAGCCACGACGACCAAAACTCTAAAACCCCTCTGATGAGCCCCTTCTCATTTTTTTGTTCCACATGATTCTTTAACAATTGTATTCACCATCATTTTTTGTGCAAGTTAGCTGAAAAAGAACCCCAGCCGCAAAGAAGAACCAACCAAGTCGTTACACCTAGAGACCCATTTCCCGGTAGGTTCAATATTTTTTTATTTTCTGTCCAACTGTCCTTTTTGATTTTCTGCAGGAATACGTGTAAAATAGGCCAAAATCAGTCAGGGCGAGGTAAATCGCCGTCGTGGGCGATGGAGCCGACACTAGAGCACGGTCGGGGCTTTGCTAGAACTCTAAAATTGGGTAGAAATGTTTTTCAACACTGATTTTGGGTTTTAGGGGTATGTTTAGATACGTGACGAGTATTTTGATTCTGCAGGAAAAATTTAAAAAATTCAGAACCCGTTAGAAAGCGTAGTAGATAGTACGACATTTCAAAACATTGATACGGGTAAGGATCCCTCACCATATTTTCTGTTACGGTAAATTAAAGATTAATAATCGATATTATATGTTTTGTAAAAAATAAGAAAAATCTTAAAAATAATTACAGGTCACTAATGGAGATGGAACTAGTTAGCTTATTATTTGTCCTGATTCTCTGTTTATTTTTATGTACTACTAAATAGCTTATTATTATGTTGTGCGTATTACATTGATAGTTTTTATCGTCTTCTTGATTATTTGATTTATTTGCTCCCTCCTGCATTGTTTATTTGGTTATATGGTTACTTGGTTATTCGGTTATGTTTAAACTATATCATTTGCTTAAATACCGTTTAAATTAATCGATGAACATGAAATGAGACATTTGTATACTTTGGTGGTTGTTTGGACGATAAATATCTAAATAAATAAAAGCTTATTGAGCATCTTAGGAAAGGGTAGACGGACCTGATACATAGCGAACCTTACCGTAGACATTAGCTCAGTCGGACGGATATGAGAAATCCTATACCGGAAGGATTTTGGGAGATATGGTTCACCCTCATATCGGATGGGATATCGAAGCGATGATATTTTTAGCACCCATTATCGAACAGAGTATGAAAACGACCGAGTTAATTATCAAATCTTGATACTGGGTCCACGTGTGGAAGGATATTCCTATAAATCCCTAAGGATCCTAGTAAATATGTTAAAAAGAAGAATTATTGATCTTATTCACGAAATTAAAATATCACTTGGTTATTTATCTTCATAGCTTGTTTTCGAAAAAACTAGTAACGGTAAGTATGGAATACAACGGTAAATATATTTATTTAAATCAAGGGTTACATTAGTTGTTTTGTTATTTTTACCTACATTCAGTTTTTCGTATCAGTGATTAGTGTGATATTCTTACTGGATTAGTGTAGCTCACAATTTCATTAACTATTTCAAATCAAGAAGACCAAAATCCAGATCTCGATAAGTAAGAAGGTTATGAGTAGTTCATCTCTCGAACTTCCTTTAAGTACAAGTGAAGGTTAACCCCTATGATATCTATTTATTTATTTTTAATAATTGTTTATCTTTTTTATGAACAAATATAGAAAATGACATTCTCATAGCTTTATTAGGCATTTCAATTTACTATATAAGAAATGTAAATATTTGTAACGATTCCGAAAATTTAAAAAAGAAACGTATATAAAGAATATAAGTGCGGAAGAGAAATAAAAAGTTCTGGTTAATATCCCTTACACAATAACTTAAATGTACTAACAATACCGAAAATAAGTCCTCTAAAGGAAAATACTGGAAATGAAAGACTATAAAAGAAACTAATAAACATCTAGGTATCTACTCGCCGTCTTCTTATAGATCGGGCTCGGGAACCAAGTCCTCCTGATCTGAAATGGTTAAGTAAGGAATGAGCTACACTAGCCCAGTAAAGATATCACACTATATCACTGTCACAGAAGTAAAGGTTGGTAAAAAACCAAAGACAACCAATGGAGCACAACTTTCAAGTAAATTTATTTATCAATAATCAAACTATTTATCATCCACTTACCTCAGTGGGATTTATAAAAACGACTCATGGAAACAGTAACATCATAAATATCATGAATTCATACATAATCTGTATCATAATACATGTCATACTTCTATATTTCAATCATTAAACAACCGTTACCCCTTTTTTATCAGTCTACCAGTATCCGTGGGGATTCATAAGGGTCTCCGCTACATGTGAACCATTCCTTTAACAAACTTAATTCCAAGGTCGTCCCCATACCTCGTCCAGTATCGGCCCCAAATAATAAAATCTCAATACCCCGTCCGGTATAAGGGTGAAGCGGGCCGTCTCCATACCCCGTCTGGTATGAGCGCGAAAACATTGAAAGTCTCCATACCCCGTCCGGTATAAGACAACGTTCCCAGTAGGGTTCCCTATGGACCCGGTTCGTCCCCCATCTCTCAGAATATCTAGTGAGACTGTCAACTTATCCATTTATCAATTCACATCCATTTTTTATTTTTTTCTTAGTTTTCTGTATCCCACATAAATATGAATACTTAAACAAGTAATGAGCATCCAACAAGGCAAGTATATCATCGAATTTATAAAATCAAGCCATAATGAAGTAAACAATGATTCATGCTTTCAAAACTATAGAATAAATAAATCAAATACCATACTGCATTTAGACTGTAAAATAAATCAAACAGGAACTGACAGAGGAATATGTCCGATTCGGGCTCCATTAGCAACCGTAATAATTATATATATCTATTTAATTCATACAAATATAGTTTTATCATTTATTAGATTTTAACCCTGTGATAGGAAATAGGGTGAGGGGTCCTTACCTGATTCGAAGTCGAAAACTGGATTTTTTTCACTCTGCCTACGGGCAGTCCCTAGGTTTCCTGAATTTTCTCTCGGGAACTGAAACGCGCTTACAGTACCTACACATATCCCAAATAACTCAAAAATCATACCAGAGGCCTATTCGGCAAATTTTAAAATTCCAGCACGGCGGCTCCGCCGTGCTCCGGCAAGTGGCGGCGATCCGCCTCGGGTTGGCTATTTTCAGCCGTTTTCGGCCGGATTCGGCCAAACTTGCATTGGTTCCTGTGAGAAAATACCCCTAGGGCTCTCGGTGGGCCGAAAAAATACCAAAAACTGAAACTTACCGGCGGCGGGGCTTTCCGGTACGGCAGCTCCTCCGACTCGAGTCGCGATTTGGTGTTTTGCTCCGGTCAACCTGTAGAGGAAGGAACGATGGTCACAATGGTGTAAAAATTACATCGAACGAGAATCGATAAGGGCTTCATCGGAGGCAAACATTTAGAAAACCGCGGCGGCGCCGTTGAGCTTCGGTGGCTTTTTTCGGCCAATTGGCCGGTGTTTTGGCTCCGATTTGGCCACATGTGGGTTCATCATCGAATTCTAAGACAATGGGAGAATTTTTACCTTGTTTGGCAGCCAAAAATTACTCCGGTGCGGCAGCGGGTGGCGGCGGTCGGCTCCCCGGTGGTTGGGCTGTCTTCTCTGGTGAGTACTCTGGCGGCTAGGCTTAGGGTTTGGGTGTGGATGAAATTATTTATAATCTTTCGCTTTTAATCTGAACCGTCCATCGTGATTTAATCTGGACCGTCCGATCGTGATTAAAAAAAATGAATTTGGGTCATTCATCGCGATGCAATCTGGGCCGTCCGTGCGCGCGGGAACGGATCTCAGCCATTCAATCGCGTGCACGCGGATCGCCCATGTGGCTCCCTTCTGCGTGGCCTCCCACGTCAGCGTCTCTGCCACACGATGCGTTCTGGTTGGCCGGGGCTGCTGACCGAACAGCTGACGTAGTGCAATTTTTCTAAATTACGTTTTGACCCCTGTTTTTTAAATTTTCTTTCAAAAATACCCACAGAACCCAAATTTTCACCTATTTTTTCCAAAATTACTTTCAATTAAATTTCTAAAATAATTTTACCCCTTTTATTATTATTATTATTATTATTTCTATTTAATTAAATTAAACTAAATTAAAACCATGTAAAAAATCATATATTCATATAAAAATTACAAAAAATTAAAATAAAATAATACTAATAATAATAATAATTGGGGTGTTACAATATTGATATTATTATTCACTTCCGCATTAAAGATAGTAAATTCAGATAGTAAATTTATTTATGTTGAGTTCCGAACTTTTATAATAACATTTTTATTATTTGTTATATAATAAAGAATACACAACACATTATTCAAATCAATACATTCAGAATTTATAGTACAAAAGAAAATGATGAAATCACTAACTATCAAACCAAAAGATAGTTTTATAATACATATGCAACTTATATTTATATATTATTTTATTTTTAACTAAATTACATAAAAATTAATTTAAAACATGTGCAACATCAGCAAAGACTTAATTTATTTTGTGGTTGTTGGAATTGTGGAATCTTTTGATTATTTCTTAGAATCTTTGGAATTAATTTGATGGGCTCTTTTACCTCCTTAATTTGAAGGATCATGACAATGAACTAGCAGGGATAATTCAACTTATCAATTATTTCTTAAAATATTTCTTCATTTATGATTGTTTTTTTCTAATTAGAAGATTAAATTAAATTTTGAATATGTTATGACTATTTTAATTAAAAAAACCCATATCGCATAATGTTCTTTTCGTTAAAAAATATAATGTACACACTGAGACTTAACTTAATTACCATCATTAACTAATAAGTTAATTAATCAGTTTAATCAAATTAATTATTGTAAATTAATCACCAATAATTTATAATGCACACACCAATTATTAAGTTTTGCATTAATAAATGTGTAACGACTCGAAACTTAAAATGAGATAAAGATATGAATTAAATGCGGAAGCGGAATAATAGAGTTAGAGTTTACATTTCTTACATAATAGTTTAAAATACCCAATAGCGCTACGGAAATGTCCCTTCTTAAACGAAAATCAAAGAAATAAACAAAAAGTAAATAACTGAGCATTTTAGAACGACTTTCACTAGTTTTTGAAGGAGTCCGAGTGGTGAACTATTCACAACTTTCTTGGTGATCGAGATCTAGCTCTTGGTCCTCTTAATTTAAAATAGTTAATGAAGAGGTGAGCTACACTAACCTAGTAAGAATATCACACTACTCACCAATACAGAAAATTAAGGTTGGTAAAAATCATAAAAATAATCAATGGAGCTCTTAATTTAAATAAATTCATTTATCATAAGTAAAATTATTTATTATAGACTTACCCATGCGAGATTTTCAAAAACGATCTATAGAGATAATAGCTCAACAACATCATAATCTCATGCTCAAGTAAGCAATAATAACAATTTTTTTTATTTGCCTACTGGTATCCAATGAGGTCCATAGGGATGTCCCACTACGCGTGAATCAACATCCAATCTTATCAACTAACCGGCCGTCCCCATATCCCGTCCGGTAAAAGCGTAAAAAATATAAATTCTCAATACGACGTCCGGTATGAGGGTAAAATAGGTCGTCTTCATACTCTGTCCGGTATAAGTGCCAAAAATACTAATCCTCGATACCCCGTCCAGTATGAGGCAACGTTCACGGTAGAGTTTTCTATGTACCCAATCCGTCCACCATCTCCCAGAATATTCAGTAAGACTACCATTCATTCATTCACTTAACCAATTAATTTTCTGTTTACAAATAATTTTCAGTTTCACAATTTAACCGTAAATTAATGCAAGACAAATAATACACGCATCAAGAAAACTCAACTGAATTATTTTACCAATTTCAGTATATTATCATGTATTTAAAGTTGTAAAATAAAATAATCGGTTAAATAGGACAAACAATAATAAATAATCGATTTTGACTTTATTAATAACCTGTAATTAATTTTTAAAATTTTTTAAATTACACAAAATACCGTATTATTGATAATTAAACTTCAATTCCATAATAGAAAATAATGTGAGAGATTCTTATCCGAATCAATGTCCGAAATACCAAACTTTCAGTTGCACCTACTAGCCGTCCCTGGATTTCTTAAATATTCTTGCAGATATTAAAACACGCTTCACATGCCTAAAAATACCTTAAAAAACTCAAAATTGGTGTTGAAATTTTTTTTATTGGCCAATTTCAGAATTCTAATACAGCAGCACCACTGTGTTCTAGCGACGGTACCACCGCCTGCACAGGCAGTTTGCCTCGAACTGACCATTTTTGACAAGTTTTGGCCAATTTTGGCCGGTTTTATACTCATCCCTACGAGAAAACACGTTATGAAGTCTCAATTTGTAGAAAAAAACGAAAAATAAATTTTTCCCAGCTGCAGAATTTTTTAATGCGACAGCTCCACCCGCTCACCTTCGCGGCTGAGTGTTTCTCTTCGGCCAACCTGTAAAAAATAAAATGGTGAACACAATGGTAGAAAAATTGCATGAAACAGGAAACGAAAAAGGGCTCATCGGAGGTGATTTTTTGTTTTGTCTGCGGCAGCACCGCCGAGCTTTACTCATGGTTTTCGGCTCAGCAACCGTTTATTTTGCTCTGATTTAGCCATGGGGGTGTTCGAAATCTAATTTCAAGCGGATAAAAGAATTTTTACCTTTTTTGGTAGTCGGAGTTGTTTCCGATGCGGCAACGGACGACAGTCAGCTCTCTTTTCCAGTGACTGATTCTTTTTCTCCGGTGGGGGGCTGGCGACTAGGGTTTGGGTTCAGTGTGATACGAGACATTTGTACCCGTCTCCCTTAAAGTTGGGTCATTCATCGCATTTGATCTCATCTGTCCGATCGCATTTAAAGAGAAAATGAATCTGAACCATTCATCGTGATTTGATCTCGATCGTACAACCGCATTTAAAGAGGAAACAATTCTAGATCATTCATCATGTTTAATCACGACCGTTTGATCGCGCTTGAGGAGGGAACGAATCCAGACTGTTCATGCATGCAAAAATGCGTTTGGGCCGTCCGATTGCAAGCACGTAGATTGCCAGTGTGACCTCCCGTGTGGCACCGAGTCAACGTGCCTTGCCACGTGGCATGTTTCGTTTCGTCGGAACTGCTGACTGGGCAGTCCTACGTGACGTAATTTTTTTTAATTACGTTTTGACCCTTAATTTTTTATTTTTCTTTCAAAAATACCATCCGAACCCAAATTTTTACCTTTTTTTTTCTAAAATTATTTTTAATTTGATCATCCACCTATTTTTTTCCTAATTTTATATTAAATAAAAAATTTAAAAATTATATTTATATATATTTTTTAATTTTGAAATTAATCCCATGTCTTGAAGACTTGGCACCTGATGAAGAAACGGATCTGGACCGTCCACGGGTGTTGGAACGCATTCGGGTCGTTTGATCGGGGGCACCCGAATTGCCAGTGTGGCCTCCCACGTGGCATCGAGTTAGTGTGCCTTGCCACGCGGCACGCTCCAGTTCGTCGAAACTATTGACTAGGCGGTCTTACGTGGCACAATTTTTCTTAATTGCATTTTGACCACTAATTTTTTATTTTTCTTTCAAAAATACCCCTCGAACCCAAATGTTCACCCATTTTTTAAAAAATTATTTTCAATTTCATCATCCACCTATTTTTCTATTTTTATATTAAATAAAAATTTATAAAGTTAAAAAATTATATTTATATATTTTTTTAATTTTAAAATTAATTTCGGGCCAAATTTCAATTCCGGGTATTATAAATCTCCTCTCCTTAAAAGAAATTTGGTCCCTCAAATTTGTTTCTCTCTCACTCAATCAAACAGTTGGGGATACTGGACTCTGAAGTCTAATTTTAGCTCCCATGTGGCATCTCTCTGTGTGTGATTCTGCCATAGGACCTTAATGAATGAGATTTTCTACTTGTAAAGTACTCTGCTCTTTCAGTCCACAATACCTACCGGTACTTCCTCATATGATAGATCCTCATAGAGTGAAAGGGGCTCGTGGGCCAAAACGTGAGGGGGATCTGGGTTGTACTTATGTAGCATAGACACATGAAACACATTATGGATCCTGGATAGTTTTGGAGATAGTGCCAGTCTGTAGTCGGCGGTACCAATTCTGTCTAAGATTTTAAATGGTCTAATAAACCAGAGATTTAGTTTATCTCTCTTGCCAAACGTACTAATTTTCTTAAAAGTAGTGACCTTAAGGAATACTCGATCACATTTTTTAAATTCCAAATATTTCCTCCGGGTGTCCGCATAACTCTTCTACCTACTTTGAGGTATATGAATGTTCTTCATGATCTTAACTATTTTCTCTATAGTCTCCTCTATAAGATCTGCACCGAATAATTTTTTATCACCCACCTCTTCCTAACAGATCGATGATCTGCACGAACGGCCATATAATGCTTCATACGTAGCCACGTCGATACTTGCTTGTAGCTGTTATTGTAGACAAACCCTGTTAATGGTAAATGATCATCCCAATGGCCTTCGAAGTCAAGAACACAAGATCGGAGCATATTCTCTAGTGTGCAAATCATTCTTTCTGATTGTCCATCGGTTTGAAGGTAGAATGCGGTACTAAGAGGTAGTTTCATTCCCATGGCTTCCTAAAAAGTAGATCATAATCGAGAAGTGAACCTGGAGTCCCTGTCGGATACTACTGTCACTGACACTCTATGTAGCCTAACTTTCTTCTGGATATAAATTTTTGCTATCTTTTCAAGGGGTCGGATGATACGGTGTGAGCATATAGGAGAAGTTTTACCTTTTTTGGCAGTCAGATGTGGCTCCAGTGTGGTGATTGGCAGCAGTCGACTCTCTTCTCCAGCGACTGGTTATTTTTCTCCAGCGGGGGGCTAGCGACAAGGTTTGGGTACGGTGTGATGCGAGATATTTATGTCCATCTTCCTTAAATCTGGACCATTCATCGCGTTTGATATCGGCCATCCGATCGCATTTAAGAGGAAATGAATCTGAACCGTTTATCGTGATTTGATCTCGACCGTACAATCGCGTTTAAAGAGAAAATAAATCTGAACCATTCATCGCGTTTAATCGCGACTGTTCGATCGCGCCTGATGAGGGAACAAATCCAGACTGTCCACGCGCGCAGGAACGCATCCAGGTTGTCCAATCGTGGGTACGCAGATTGCTAGCATGGCCTCCCGCATGGCACCGAGTTAGTGTGCCTTGCCACGCGGTGCGCTCTAGTTCGTCGGGGCTGCTGACAGGACAGTCTTACGTGGCATAATTTTTTTTAAATTACGTTTTGACCCCAAATTTCTGATTTTTCTTTCAAAAATACCTCTCGAATCAAAATTTTCACCATTTTTTCTCAAAATTATTTTTAATTTCATCATCCACCTATTGTTTTCTAATTTTACATTAAATAAAAATATATAAATTTAAAAATTATATATATATATATTTAATTTTAAAATTAATCTCGATCTAAATTTCGGGTTTGTGTATTACAAAATATTTGTTTTGAATCATGGACGAGGTGTTTATTGAATCAATTAGTAAACAATCATAATATATGCAAAAATATAAAAAATAAAACCGCTTATCATTATTACTCATTTATTTTTTTCTCAATTAAGCTATGTGCTTAGATGTGCCATATTGAGGTATGTGCTTATGTATGGGTAACACATTGGTGATTGTTTTTTATGGTCAATGAAAATGGAGATAAGACCATGATGATCTTTTTGTGTTTAATAATGTAAATATGGAGTAGATTTCATGTTTGTTTATAAATTTTGTAAGTCTCGCGTAATATTACTTATAATAGGATTTAAGTTGGGTTTTTGTTAAAAATACAATTATATCTAATCTTTTAATTTGTTCAAGGATGATATAGTTTTTAGTGTGGTTGTAAAAAATTTAATATTTTATTTCTTAATGTCTCTATAATTTCTTATTTGTGTGTGTCATTGTATTATTATGAAGCTTTGTTTTTACATATATGTTGAATGCTTTAACCATGAATTTGAATAGTGGGATTTTTAGGAATATTTAAATAATTCTATATAACACCCAACATTTATTTATTTTATTTTATTTTTTATAAATATAATTATTTATTAATCAAATTGAATTTATTTTATTTTAATTTGATTTAATGAAAATAATAATAATAATAATAAAGGTGAAAAATTAGTTAAGTATTTAATTGAAAATAATTTTGAAAAAAATAGGTGAAAATTTGGGTTCTGGAGGTATTTTTGAAAGAAAAATCGAAAATCAGAGGGTTAAAATACAATTTAAAAAAGTTATGTCACATCAGATACCTAGTCAGCAGCCCCAACCAACCAAGACGCGCCAGGTGGCAGAGGCACTGACGTTATTTTCTGTTGATTCCTGTTTGATTTATTTTACAGTTTAAATGCATTATGATATCTGCTTTATCTATTTTATGGTTTTAAATACATGTATCACTGCTTACTTCACTAGTGTTTGATTTTGGGAATCTAAGATACGATTGCATTGTTGGATGCACGTTACTTGTTTATGTATTCATGTTTGATTTGGTGACGGAGACTAAGGACAAATAGGAATGTGATGTGATCTGATAAATGGATAAGATGACAGCCTCACTACATATTCTGAGAGATGGTGGACGGACTAGGTTCATAGAGAACCCTACTATGAACGTTGTTTCATACCAGACGGGGTGTGGAGACTTGGTCATTTGGCGCTCATACCGGACGGAGTATGAGGACGACCTGTTTCACCCTCATACCGGACGGGGTATTGAGGTTTAATGTCTTAGTGCTTATATCGGATGAGGTATGAGGACGGCCTTGAAATTAAGATTGTTAAGGAAAATAGTTCACGTGTAGCGGGGATACCCCTATGGGTCCCCATGGTTACTAGTAGGCTGGTGAAACGAGAAACGGTGATGATTAATTATTGTTAATGAATATGAATTTATGATACGTTCTATATTACTGATTATGCATGAAGTTATGATCTGTATGATGTTATTGTCTTTATAGGTTGTTTTAACATATTTCCTAATGGTAAGTAAAAGGGTAAATGGTTTTACTTTTAATGAATGTATTGGTTTAAATTTAGTGCTAAATTGGTTATTTTTGCTTTTCTACATACATTTACTTATGTGCCGGCAATATAGTGTGATGTTCTTACTGGGGTAGTATAGCTCACCCCTTATTTAATCTTTTAATTTGTTCCCGAGCCCGATTCGCAAGAAGGCTGTGAGTATATACTAGATACTTTATAGTTTCTTTTATTTTTTCAATTTCTCGTATTTCTTTCAGATAATTTATTTCGTGATGTTTGTTTAGTACTTTTAAGTTAGTGTAAGGGATGTTAACCTTAACTTTTATTTCGCTTCCGCACTTAAATTATTATATGCATTTTCTTTTAAATTTTCGGGAACATTACATTCTATGTGAATTATAATATATAAATAAATAAATAAATATATTTATTTATATGTAACTAAGTTCATGATAATTAATCATTAAATAAAGGAGAAATGATTCAAAATAGTTATCTTACTTTCCTCTTTTACTTTATGATTAATAATTATTAATTGGGTTTAAATTAAGAATTCAAAAAATAAATAAATATTATGTTGGATGTTAATAAGTAAATAATGTCTTCTAAGTACATATATATCAAAGAACATTATTATTAGCAATGAGAAAAGAATTTGCGATCAATTATGCTGAATTCGATGATAAATTATTAGAATTTTTAAAATATTATAAACATGTTGTAGACACTAATATAAAAAAATATATAGGATTCAAATGTAAGAGTTAAAAGAAGTAGATAAGGAAAAAAAAGATAGAGAAGGTCATAAGAATAATATATGATACAACTAAGAAAAAAAGAGAAGTTGAAACTTAAATAATACAATAGTAGATTTTTTTGATAAAAAAAAAGTGACATTTGAATGTATTAATTACGTTTTTATTTTAAACGCAATGTAAATTTTATATTGTAATCTACGTAATAGGTAACTAAATATCGAACAACATATATGATATTTAATTATATTTTAATAAAAACAAAATGAACACATAAAAAAAGTAATATATAACTAGAAGCTAAAATGAGTACGTACTTCTTAAGTGGAGCTCGAGGTGCTTAAACTCTCTTTTTATATAATATTGTATATGCATCAAATTTCGATGGAGTATTGTTTTTGCAATTGTTATTCTTTAGTTTGATTTTTAGATTTTATATGCATGTTATTGTATTGGATATTTTTTTAATTATTATTTATTTTGGATAATTTTATACATTGTGAAATATTTGAGTTGAGTAATTAAATAAAATATGTTAAATGACCTATTTATAAAATTATTACAATTTTATGTTTATAAAGTAGGAAAAAATAACAAGAAGTTGAAAATTTTATGAACCTTATTTGTAAATTTGCATTATATTTTATTAGAAAATGATAAAAATTAATATTATATAAAAACCTATGTGAAAATAAAATATGTACATTACAAATTTCATCAACCTTAACAAAATTTTAAAGACGTTATTTTAGTTCCACATGAAATATTACAAAACATCAATTACTATATATATATATATATAATATTAAATATTAAATTGTAAATGAATTTCATAAAGTTTAAAACAACATTTTCTTCCAATTGTACATGAAATTCCATATAATGTATTTTAAAAAATAATTTTTATCATTTTGTACTTAAAATAAACGTAAATTTTAAATAAATTTTCTAAATATTTATAGACATAACATTAATTATAATTTCAAATATTATGGTAATAATTAATAATAAAATCGAATCACTTTCGCTTTTTTTCTTTCTAACGCGTAAAAAAATAATTCCTTCGGCACCTTTTTTTTTTTTTTAACTCTCCGGCCCAAATCTTATAAGACAAAGGCTCAGTGGGCCCTACTTTGCAAATCAGACAAAGCTACGTGGTGGGACCATGAGCCAGATAAGCAAGCGAGAGTCCACGTTGTCAATAGACCAAACAAAAATTCAACCTTAATAACCGTAAAAAAGTTGTTACAAATCAACGGCACGGAGAATTTGAAATTCGAAATTCGAATTAATGGAGCGTTTTTAGTGCATTGGGTCCCCAGCACCGTTCGAAGATCCTCCTCCTTATCATCACATCATCGTGTCAGTCCAAACTCGACGCGCTACGCCCTGAGAAGCCGTAATCTAGGCCGTCTAATATCACACGTGTCGAAAATCTAGCGCAAGTTTAACATACACGATATGTAATTAGTTGTAAGATTTAAAATTTTCTTTTTGGTTGGTTCGGGCTGTCCCTAAATTTTCCCGCTCAAATGATGAAACGGCAAATGAACTAATAAAACGCTGCGTTTTAAGATTAATCAAAAGAAGAAGCGGAGGAGAACCACTATAAACACGCATTCTCTGATATTTTCAACTCGGTATAGAAATTCAGTTTCTCTCGTCAATCTCCAAACAGAAAAGAGCTTGAAAGAGGAAAGAAAATACCTTCAATAATGGAGGAATCCAGCAAAGAACAGTCCGCTCCTGCCGTTTCTGGTACTTCTTCTTATCAGGATTTGCCTCATTTTCTTTTTTTTTTTGTTTGTAAACATCTGTATTTGGTTTCCTCTTAATTACCTTATCTGCAACGAAATGAGATTCGGAGCTTTGTTGTATCAACTTTAATTTTTTTTTTTTTGGAATGGAAAGCTGTGAAATCAAAGCTTAGGTATCCTCTTCGATCAGCGACTAAGTCCAAGGAGGAGAAATCCTCTCTCTCTAAGTTGTCAGATTCCTCATCCAAGAGGTACTATACGCAATTTTCTTCTCTTTCTGATTTTTTTCTTATCTAATTTATAGTTAGTTGGATGCAAAAATTACTTGAGGTTTGGCGTTTGTCAGTGTCGGTAAGTGGCGACTTGTTTTTGTTTGACAAAAAGGGTCAAAGAGAAATGGGCGTCTCGAAATTTGATTGATTTGTTTGATTTTGGTTCAAATTTTCTTTTTTCTGGTGAATCGGGAGTGAATTTTAAAGGGTTTAACTGGATCATGTTTAGGAAGGAATTGGAAGATGGACTCTTGTTAAAAGGTGTCTTCATTTGAACGTTCTGTTTTCATAATAAAGCAAATTTGTACTTCTCGGTATTTTGCTTCATGGCATGCTTCTGCGGAATGTAAAAAAAGAAAAAAGGTTTACCGCGAAAAGGAAAGAGAAGAAAGTTACAGACGGCCAAATATAAATGAGATTTTTGGGAAAGCAAAAGTACACGTATTTTCTGCAGAAATCCCCGAAAGAACAGTGAGGTCTTGGTGGTGGTGGTGGTGGTGAAGTCAAGTCGTATAGTAGATTATTATGTAGATGAACTTAAGTGGCTTAAGTTTGTTTTGAACGAGGGAGGCTTGACTAAAGTAGAAAATGCCCTGTTTCTTTATTTTTAGGTTATGATGATATGAACTTTAAGGGGGAGATGTAAGTGGTAGATGTTGATTAAACTTTAGCAATAAGTTAGACACTCACAAAACCAAATTTAATTATGAAATGAATTCAAAAAGTTAAGTTGTACTTGAAATACTTGATACCAAGCACATATATGATATCTTTGTTTCAGTTCTTTTTACCATCTCTGTTTCTCAGAATAATGGATTTAACTAATTGGCTGTCCTTGTTCAGGGGGCGACCTGCATCCACTGTCAGTAAGAGCATGGGTGTTCTTGATCTCTCTGCCAAAGAAAAGTCGTCCAACAAGCCACCCAGGAGACTCTCCATTCCAGCCAAATCAACTCCTAGTCCAGCTCCTAAACTAACTACTATCACCCCAATTTCTGAGGCTAGATCCACGAGATCTGCTAATAGTCAAGGGAAAACCAATACACCTCTCTCTGGTTCAACTAGATTGACTGCAAGCCAAGGGAAGTTGGGTAATATTGTTTCACCGTCATATTGGCTAAACAATGTTAAGGTTTCTGAATCCGCTGGAAAGCACTCAATTTCACTTGCCTTTTTCAAACTTGCCTTGGACGCTGGATGCAAGGTATGGTAGATCATGTCTTCTTCCAATTCTTTTTGTGTTTTTTTCCCTAAACTGCGCTACAACTGCTTCAAAGTTGCACCTTTATGGCATGGGTTACCATCTTCATATTCGTGACATCTTTATGTCTGATGTTTCTTTCACCCTTGTGATTAGAAGTGACATGTTAAACTTTCCCTTCGGTCCTAGGCAAAAAGTTCGGAAACAAAATCCGATTTAACCTGTTCCTATCATTACAAATTGTCTTTTGAGGTTGTCATTTGGGGTGTCCAAGTTAAATAAAGCCTTTTTTGAAGAAGAAAGTTCTCTGTTCTGACCTCACATGAATTGCTAGAACAGAGGCAGTCCACAACCTAGTTTCTTTCTCAGGATATCCTTTTTCATTTTTGTAAACGTTTTGTCTATCTCAGATACATTGGTCATGATATTTTAGCTTTCACTTAGTTTATATATGCTATTCATATGGCCGCTGGTTGAGGCTCATTGAGTTCTATGCAACTAATATGGATAATCCCAAACCAGCCCTTACAGCCCGTACGTGATGAACTTAAATCCTATGTACGCCGACATAACCTTACGGAGCTTGGTGATGCAGTCAGAGAGTTATTTGAAAACTACAACATCTCGGACACTTCAGAGCAGTTGCAGGTCTCAGAAATCTGTTCCCAGGTTCCAGCAGAGGGAAGTCGGTCATCAGATGATGAGGTTCGCAGTACTTCTTCTGTAACGGGAAGCAGGAAACTGAAACCCAAGTCCTTGAATAACAATCTCGGTCAAGCTTCCCCATGCACAGAATCAGCCAAGGAGACTAGTCCAAAAAACAATCCTGTAACAAGGACCAAAAGATCCTTGAATAACAAGACGTCCGCAAATTCAAGAAGTGTTTCAGAGATGGGAGGTCGCAAGTTTCAGAAAAAAGCTGAGAAGATCACTAAGCCCGAGTCTAACAAAGAGAAAGAGAGGAACAGGAAGCATGGAAAGAAATCAGCTACCGAGGAAGGCAAGTCAACCGATATTTAATATGATAATATATGGGTTTTATTTCGATTTCTCGCCTGATGGGTTTTATGATAAACAGGTCTAGTAACTCCAGTTGGTCCAGAATCAGATATGGTTGAAGAGAACAAAGAAAATATGGTAAACAATATAACATTTTTTTTTTTTACCATCCTGGTTACTGAAGTACTTGCATCATTGATTTGCATTTGCTTTTCCGGAAGCAGCATGGTTTGGCTGAAGTGATGTAATATTTGTAGATGCCATTGAAAAATTATATTTGAGATATGAATGTATGCCCGTATCTTAATCTGACAGTTGTCACTCATCTTGTATTGTTGTAGGATGCTCCACCAGCAGAAGAAATCAGCATAATTGAAGCTCAAGTGTAAGGCAGCATCTTGGACTCTGAACCTTATCAGAATTCAGATATTCATGCTTGGTTTGTGTTGGAGGCTTTTCCATTGTATAGAAAGAATTAGGGTGAAAGTGTTCCTTTTCCTTTTTGGTTTGCTGGTTGTTTGAATTGGGATTTGTTTGTTTAGTATTTTATTATATACGGTTACTCGGTTGATACAAATTGTATGAAATTGGTTTCAAAAAATATCAGTAAAAGACATATAATATATGTAACCTCTCCTCTGTTGCTTCCTCCAATTTTTCTGTTGGAATTCCAATAAAATTGTCTGCCTTTTTTTTGGCACCTTGAAAACGAGAAATCTCTAACCAAATTCCTTGTTCAATCGGATAGTCTTTTAAAGAAAAAATTACCAGTTTTGTAAATTCTTTATTATATCTTTTTGACAGATTTGAACTGATTCATATTAATATTTTTTATATCAACTAAGATAGTTGATATAATAAAATTGAGAGATTAATCTGACACCATATTTTTACCAACATATGAGATTCAAAAGTTAAAAAGAGTGAACTAACAAAGCTTTTAAAGCATGACAATTCAAGCAAATTTACACAAGTTATTTATTTTACACACATTTGAAGATCCATAACTAAAATCCATGATATAAAAACAAGATCAAATAACCCTAACATTCATTACATGGAGGGCAGATATGCGATAAGTTCACATTGGTTTACGACGACGCATCATGAATCAAACTTGCTCCCAAATATTCTGACCTACACCACTCCACCAGCACAAGATAATGGACTCTAGTCTGCTGTCCAGCTCTGCTCCACGATTTCCCTCACCCGTCGGTTGTACTCACGCTTGTTCTCACTAAACATCCGAGCAGCTTCTGAATTTGCCGGAGAGTTTGGGTTGGGATCGCAGAGTAATGACTGAAATATGAGGAAAACAACATTTTAATATGTACAAGGTGGTTCAAACCGACATATTTGAAATGCAAAATAACAGCATGTTGCTCAGGATGTATAGTCTTTACAATTCTCCATCAAGAACAATTAAGTTAGAAGATAGTTCCTAACATTTCTTTCTTTCCGTAAGTATGACATACGGTATACCATATTTTCTATATGCAAGCCTCACTTTATAGCATTACAAGCAATTTTTCTTTTGCTCGAAGAATAGAATTGGGTGTCACACAAATCAATCTTATACATTATTGAAGGAAAACATAAGTTATTAGAAGAAAAGTAACATCTGTAATTTGTCACAGCTGAGATGAAAAACAAACTCTAGGGCAGAAGGAGCATACCACCATATCTAAGTTCCAGTTGTTCTATGGCAGCCATTTCGAACCAACTTCTAATCTGACTAAAAGTTACGTTTTGGACAAACAAAAAGCAAACAAGAACCTTGTTTTCTTAAGTCTCAATAAGCCATCTTCTCAGTTTTTCAACACGTGTATTATAATGTTTGTCTACGATTGTACGATAACATTTCCCTGTTAGAAATGGTAAGTTATCCTGTATTTAAATTACGTTGATCAAACAGAAAGTTGAGCAATTAAAGTTACCTTTCTGGAAGGCAAGAACGCCATAACATTAATAGATATTAGCTGGCATGATATGGAATAGAATGGGATAAGCTAAACATGAGGTTCACACCAACAGCCAAGAAACACTAGAAATGTTCGCATTTAAATGTCAACCAATTTTAGATTTTAGAATCTAAAAGTAACATGTACTTAATTAGTTCGGTATTACGATACACTTTCTTTTTTCACTGGACATCACAACTACACTTTCTTAACCTACTTCGATGATCGCCTATATCGGACAAAAGTTTTAGCAACAGTTATAGTGACTACAGTTTCCATCCATTCTATGATTATGCTGCATGCATGCACGTGCATATGTACATTCACATGCACCAATATCGGGTCCAAAAACACCATTGGAGTTATTTAAAAAAATAAAGATGATTGAGATTTGCAGGAACATATATAAACAAGGAAACCATGTCATAAATAGAGCAACAGAAAATCTAGAATGAACATTAACCCATACCTGGATTGATGTGAGTATAGCTGCAACATCATATATAGGACTCCATTGATTTTGTAGAATATCCAGACAAATACTTCCATCAGCATAGACTGAGCAGAATCAAAATCAAGATTACTTGTATGATATTCGGAATCAAACAGACTAACAGTTATATGATTGAACTCTAACTTACTATTTGGATGAAACATTCGGGAAACAAATCGCACAGTTGGGGGTTTGTTTGGATAATCTTCTGTGAACTGAAGAGTCAACTTGAATGTACCTGAGAAATTCCAAAATTGTCGTTACGTTGGTTCAAACAAAGCATATGCACGCTTGCATGCATATACTGAAAAAGGAAAGGATCCAAAAGACAAAACCATAAAAAAGACTTATAAACTGCAAGCAGTTTTGAGAAAACGAAAAACCCATTTCCCTAAAAGTACATCCTACAAATAAACCCATTACATGCATTCAAATGAAATATTCACTGCTGAAACTGAGTTGTTTTTTCCTATTCTAGGTCACTGGTCAAAGAAAAGCGTCCAAGAGCGACTACACATTAAGGTAACTGTGATGGCCATGAGGACAAACTATTCAATTACCCTTTACTCGTGGATATATTATTACAAGAAAAACCAGTATTCCTTGTTCTGTTGTTATGAAATATGGTCAATATTTGAAACTCAAAACCCTAGGATAATCTCCGTTTAAACAGACACAAGAGAAACCTCTCATTGGACAAAATCAAAAGCAATAATGGTACCCTATTTTGAAGCATATGTTTCCCGAGTTTAAGATTAAATGGGAAGTTCACATATTCTAAAAATCCATAAGTTGATCATATGCAAAATTGCGAAATAATTTGCAATCGTTGCCTGGGACATCGATGTCCATATTAAAAGTTTCGATGCATGTATTACTCACCTCCATCCCATGGAGTATCATCAGGCCTGCAGTCCAAATCAAACAAGAAACCACAAAAAAGTCTCATCAATTCAAACTTAGATAAATAAAAAATTTTGAAAGTTAAAGATCAAACAGTAACCAAATGATAAAAAAAAGAAGACACATCGCAAACATTTCCCCAAACTAACCCCTCAACTTACCCAAATATCACAGCATTCCAAAGCATTATATTGTTATCTTGGGGTGCTCCACTGATTCCTGCAGGTGGGTCTTGCTGCAATCTCTTGAAATCTCTCATAAGCCTTTTCCTTGCCGGAGTTGACATTGTTACTGCCTGAAACTTCATGATTTAGCAACAAGAAACAGACCCAATGAAATTTTGTTCATTAGGTTAATCTTCTTTTCAAAAAATTTGATCTATCCACCTCAAGAATATAAGAAACAATAAAAGGAATAGAAACTTAGGCTACTTTGGAATAAACTGTTTTCTGTGGAACTAGTGTGGAAATTCACCCTTAATTAAATCAGGAGAGGATGGAAATTCTACAGAAAGAGTTGAAAATTCACCTCCTCGAGATATGGAATGGAAGACATTGTTTATAGTTGGCTTGAAATTGTCTAGGAAGTCAATTTCCCTAATTCTGAATGGAATTTTCACAATCTCTTAGCTAAAGAAACGAAAAATTTCAAATGATTTTCATTTTTTGAGAGTGAAAAAATGATTTCCATTTGTTCCAAGCATAGCCCTTCGTTGAACACACGAACAATAAGCAGATGCAGGTTGTGTTAATACAATTTTCCCAACAGAAAAAATGTAAATGATAACATAATCATTTATCTTGCGCCTAAATTCTGACTAAACTCCCATTTTTCTCTCCCACTCCCTAAAGAGTTTTTATCTTTCTAGCATAATGAATTCCAGTGAGCAATAAATCTAGAAACATAAGCAAAAAATTATTATTTTTTTTTTAATAAAAGAAACGCTTATTTGCTTTTCAGTTTATCCAGCACTGAAGCAAATGAAAATAAGTTATTTAATCTCTAGTAAGCACTAATCAAGCACAAGTTGATTTAAGCTAACAGTGAGACAGCACATCTGCTTCCAACACTATAAGATTCCATCAACTGGAATAAGAACTGATCAGCTCAAACATAAACTAGACATATCCATGCATCCAAACAATCAAAAACAACAGGGCAAAAACCTGATCAAACACAAATCATGATCTTTAATTCAACCACACAGATCCGCCAAACACCCAGATCAATTCCAATCTCAAAAAGAGAGAAAACCCAGAAATTTTTAGAACTCAAACAGAAGAAATAATGAAGATTGCTTCGTCTCACCTATGCGAGATGATAAACCAAAAAATCCAGACGCAGATACAGCTGGGGTTCTCCAATTCTCTCTGATCGGATGCAATGGAGTATCGAAGTATGGTTATGAGCACCGACAAGAAGGGCAATCAAATTGAGATTTTTGAGTGGAGAAGAGCAAAAGACGGTGAGAATCCACAGAGAGAGAGAGAGAGAGATGGAGAGAATCTAATGAAAAAGAAGAAGAAATGAAGAAAAAAGAAGAAAGAAGAATAGGGATGTGGTTGGCTTGCCGCAGTCGGCCCTGTCCCCACGTCTACGTGTTATCACAATCATTACATGTATATATATATATGTATCCAATGTACTTGTAGATTGTCTTGCTGTTTTTTTTCTTCTGTACATATTCAAGCATTTAATATTTATTATTTTGTTCTCTTTTAAAGTTTTTAACCTAAATTCTTTTTATATATACAAAAGTTACGTACTTTTTTTTTTCTATTTATTAATTTTTGATATTTAAAACCTAAAAAAAATTAAAACTTGGTTTAAAGTTATTTCTATTTTTTTTTTCTCCGAAAAATCTTAATGGTTTTGTTAATTTTTCATGCCTAAAACCTAGAAAAATATTGGTTTAATGGAAACTTCAAATTAATTCTTTATATGTTATTGCCTACTTTTATTACATTATCAATTATATTCTTTCATAAATTAATTCATCAATTATAATTTATGAAGAAAAAGTTTTTGGATTTCAATTTTTTTTTTAAATGTTACACAAAACCCAATTTTTTTTTAATTAAAACCATACTAAATAAATTAAATATTCTTAATTTTCAAATAAAAATTCATTATTTCCTTAAAATATATATAAAAAAACAACCTTATTGCATAAATCAAAAGAAAAGCTAGAAAAATAATTGCAGGTCTTTCTTCTATAACTTTTGTTTATCTTTTTTGTGGCTTAAAAAATGTACCAAGTTAGATGGGTAAATTCTATTTTCAATTGGGTTTCAGGAAGGAAAATTTACATTTCAATCATTTAAAATATTACAAATGGTGAATTAAAAAGGTTTAAAGGGAGAAAGAAAATATTTTTTCTTGGTTTAATTAGATGTAGTTGATACTCATTTCTACTGACTCACTAACATAATTCAAGAACATATGAGAGAAAGATCAATGAGCAGAAAGAGAAAAACAACAGTTAGAGCTTAGTTTCTTTTGAATTATTTTTCGTTTAATGATAATAAAATTAGAGAAATAAAAATATAAATTAGTAAAATAGACTGCAATACCCCTTGTTTGTCCCTACGGACAGAAGATGTTAGGTTAGCCGAAAGATGGTTATCGGTTCAAGAACATATCCCAAGATAATGTTCGAGTACTAGATGTTATGATGCTGAAGTAACCCATGTTATACTCTTAGGAAAAGCTCGAATGACCTTCAACAAAAGGGTACTTATATCCAAAATCGATACAGATGGGCAGGTAAAGAATACTTAGGGACACGAGATAACGCTCTATAAGAAACTATGTAAAATAACTCCATAACTTTGGGAGAAGAGGTGCCTTCTCATGAAGAGGATCACAGTGATTAAGCTTGAATGACTGTTTACTAAAAATACAGGTTTCTGCAGATTCATAAGACTATGTATAGGGGCTGACACTTGCCCAGTGTTGGATAATAGAAGAAAAGTCAAAGTGAAATAGATATTATAGGTATTTCAAAAGAATTAAATTCCTAAAAATAATTATTTTAGAATTTGGACTAAACAAGTATTTTCTTTAATGTTTTAAATATTAAAATCTAATTATCACAATCTTAATTTAAAGAAAGTATCTATATCTTTAATGCAAATGTTAATAAATAATATATTTTTACGTACTCAACAAGTTATTTTTATTTTCTTATTTAAAAATATAAAAAAGAAATTTGCCCCAAATCAATTAAAAAAATTGCACTAAATGAAGCAAAACATGAAAGAATATTAGGATCAATTAGAGAAGGATAGAGGAGAGACAAATCAAGCAAAACAATATTTATTTGGTTATATTCATTAATTAAAGGGGTTAAAAAGAAAAAAAGAAAGAAAGATGAAGTTATTGCTCTATCATATACCATCGAAATTACAATTCTTATATGAAACTTTTACTCTTTAGAGTTGTGATTAGAAGAGGTTTTAGGATTTTACAAGGGAGATAAAAATCTAAATCAAGAAGAAAGAATAAGTTATTTTGGTAAAACTAAGATTTTTATAGTGAAACATCAGTTAAATATCCATTGCAATAACAAATGAGACTAATTTTATTATGATATCCATTAAACATATAACGATAATTGTTTATAGTATTTATATGAGATAATATAACTTAATATAACGTAAATTGATAATCATCTGTAACCTAATATAGTAATCATTAAATTGTAGCACATTTCCAGGTCTACGTTCAAGTAAGGATTTAACATCGTCACAAGTTAAAGAAACTTTTACATTATCATTTTATACCTTTTATGTGTAAATATGTATGTTGTTCAATTTCTTAACCATATAAGTATTTTCATTTTCCAAGTGGCCCTACATGAGCAACAATTTTGCTTATATGTTGCTTGAGATCTTCTAGGGTGCATTTTTTTTTTCCTTTTTGAAATTACAATATTATCGAATCCATAGTCATGTGATGCAACTTTGAAACTCTTCATAGTTAGAAACAAATGTCTGACCTTAAAAAAATTTTTACTATTTAATTCAGAATTAAAAACGTTTCTTTCATTTTCTTTGATCTAATCATAAGTTTCTTTTTGTCTTTACCTTTAGATGCTTATTTAATTAATCCATATTGTCATCATCAATATACTCTACAGAATCATTCATGCCTATAATGTTTAGCTCACATCATCAATATTGATTTCATCATCATCGTTATCTTCTTTAGTTTCACTTTCACTTTGAGCATAGAGATAGCTCTTATTGTCCAAACCAAGATGCTCCAAAAATATTAGTTCAACCATAATATTTTCTCCTTATAACTTCTTCATCAACAATTTACCCATGATGGATTTTTGATCAACAATCAGTCTTTAACAAATATTCTTTTAATACTTTCCCCACACCAATTTATTCTTGAAAATATTCCCTCTTAATGGATTATCCCTCAATATTTTTCTCCAAAAACTTCATCTTGAATATATTATCTCTAGTAAATTAGCTGACAACTTTATCCTAAATAAATTACCTCTAAAATTTTTTTACTTAATGATGTGGAACTCCAGATCAACCAATGTGATCAGGAACTTACACAATTTTATTCAAGCCATTAGAGGAATTTGATCCTATGAAAATCTTCCCTACTTAACCCTCTATCAAGAATGATATGAATTAAGATCATTGGAAAACAAAGAATTAAAAGAAGAATGGAACAACACCATAAAGAATTACTTTGATAAGTAGATCCATTACTTCCTCAACAAGAAGGATAAAGACGCCTTTCTTGAATAAGACTCACAATATTATTGATTTTAATCTTGAATGCTTACAATGAAAACTTGATGACAATTTATAGAGTAAACCATGTAATAAAAAAGTAATAAAAATCTCCTAATTAAAATTGCAATTATATAGGAAATTAATTAAAAATAAAATTTAAATTTCTAATTAGGTGCAATTATATATGAAATTGATTAAAATAAAATCTAAATTCCTAACTAGGTGCAATTACATAGGAAATTAATTAAAATTAAAGTCTAAATTTTTAATTATGATAGATATGGTCTTCCCTTTTTTCTTCGCTGATTGCTTCTTTTTCTTATCCATTTCCATCATGTGCTTGAAGAAAGTTAATAAGACCATTATGCCCTTGAATTAATTGGTTCAAACTTATTTTCTTGAGCTTCTTTAGTGGGTCCACACCCATCTTCCTCATTAATCTAAGCTTAGATGAAGAGTTAGAAAACTTGTTGTAATCCTTTGGTAAAACTCCTTGTTATGGGACCACTTGGAATGATGATGTCTCTTCCATGTGGCCCAAGATGATCCATGCTCATATCATCTCCCTCCTATTCAAGATGATTCGTCCTCGAATCTGGACCTGCATCGAAAAAGGAAAGATCGACAACATTAAAGGTGGTAGAAACACCATACGTATATGAGAGGTCTATCTTGTAGGGATTGTCATTGATGCGTTTCAAGATCTAGAACGGACCAGCTCCTCTAGGGTCCAGTTTTGATTTCATTTGTTTAGAAAATCTTTCCTTCATCATATGGACCCATACCCAATCTCCAGGTTGAAATGTGACTTATTTTCTCCCTTTATTGGCTTTGCGATCATATGATTCGTTTTTTTTCTTCAAGTGTTCTTGTGTCTTTTTGTGCATAGTTTTGACTAACTCTGCTCTTTGTTGTCCATCCAGATTAATAAGTTCCTATGTGACAATTCATTTGCTATAATATTGTCTTTATCTTTCTTGTACTTGATGACATAAAGAAATATTTTCATGAATTCTACCCACTTACCATGTCGGCGGTTGAGCTTACCCTGTCCCTATAGATATTTTAGTGATTCATGATCTGTGTGGATCATGAACTCATTGGGTAGGAGATAATGCTGCCATACCTCCAGTGCTCTCACTAGTGCATACAATTCTTTATCGTAGGTGGAGTAATTAAGAGGTGCACAATTGAGCTTTTCATTAAAATAGGCAATGATGCGCCCTTTCTGTAGTAGTATTGCTCCTACACTGATACCTGAAGCATCACATTCAAGCTCAAATGTCTTGTTAAAATTTGGTAATACTAGAATAGGCGTAGTATACAACTTTTCTTTAAGTAAAGTAAAAGTATTTTCCTATTTGTCTGTCTATACGAATTTTGTGTCCTTCTTAACAAGTTCATTCAAAGGTGCAACAATGGAACTGAAACCCTTACAAACCATCGGTAGAAACTGGCTAGCCCATATAAACTCATTTCTTCGCTTGTAGTCTTATGTGTAGGCCAATCTCTATTGACTTTTACTTTATTGTCATCTACTTCGATACCCTGTGCAAGATATGACCGTAAAATATGATCCATTAAATCCATGAAGGTACTAGGAGCGTTAATCAACCTCAAAGCCAGCCACTCATACAAATTGTATTTTGTTTTAAAGGCAGTCTTCCACTCATCTCTGAGATTTGTACAGATCTGATGGTAACCACTCTTCAAGTTAATCTTGGTGAAGACACTTGCGCTGCTTAACTCGTCGAGTATATCATCAGGTTAGGGAATGGGATGTCTATACCTAACCATGATTTTATTCACGACCCGATAATCCACACACATCCTTCAAGACCTATCCTTCTTCAGTACAATAGGACTGGTACTGCACAAGGACTTAAACTTTCACGAATATGTCAATTCTCTAACAACTCCTCTACCTATATTTGAAGCTCTTTTGTCTAATTGGGATTGCTTCGGTAGGTGGGGTAGTTGGGGATCGATGATTCAGGGGTGAAATCGATCCAGTGCTTGATCTTTTGTATCAGTGGTAATCCATCTGACATCTCTTATAGAAAATACGTCTTCAAATTCCTGCAAAACAGACAACAGAACACTAGGCAAAGAGGGGTTAAGGTCAGTTAAACTTAAATAAGCCTCCTTATATCGAAGTACAGCTAGACTTTGTTTATCATAATACACTCTCCTTAACTCTCTCTTCCTCATAAGTAGGCACTTTTTTTCTCTCGTTTCTTTTCTATCATTAAACCTTCTCTTTTCTGTTGGGCCTTTTGCTCTCTTAGTGGACGTTTTTTTTGGCCTCTTTATCACTCAATGAGCCTTTTATTTTCTTTTGGGCCTTTTTTTGTTCACTCATTGGGCCTTCTCTTTTTTTTGGGGAACTTTTCTTTATTTTTCTTTTCGTGCTGTTATTCCTTCCATTGGCTTTTTGGTTTTAAACTGGTATTCACATATCTCCTTAGTGTCAACAGGATGAGAGTGTGATTTCGCCTGTTAAAGCTAAAGGTGTAGTGGTTCTTAAAATCGTCATGAGTAACTCGTTGGTCATATTGCCATGGTCGCCCTAATAAGATGTGACTAGCATGCATAGGTACGACATCACAAAGAACTTGATCATGATACCTTCCTATGGTAAAAATTATCATTATCTATTTGTTTACTCGGATATCTCCACACTCATTCATCCATTATAAACGGTATGGGTTGGGGTGCTTGGTATAAGCTAATCCCAACTTCTCAACAATTGTTGTGCTGGCTACGTTGGTGCAACTACCTCCATCGATGATTATATTGCATACTTTTCTACCCACAAGACACCATGTATGGAATATGTTCTCTCTGTGATCATGCTCCTCCTTTATTTGGATGTTCAAGGCTTTCCTTATAACCAGAGACTCTCATTGAGCTGCATACTCATTGTCCTTATCCTCATCCTTTAGTGATGATATGCTATTGCTTTCATAGTTACTATCGATCTCGCTATTGTCTCTTAACAGCATCAGCCTCTGACTTAGGCATTAGAAAAGAATGTGCTAGGATCCTAAACACTTGAAACATCTAATAGTGCTATTATTTATGAGATAAGATAAATGTTTTACCTTTATAGTCAGGTGTGGTTGCCTTCTCCTTCTTTTCCTCAACTCCCTTCCTTTCCTCTTTTTTTGGCCATCTTGAGTTAAAGGTAGGAGTGGTATAGAATGTTCCCTTACCTTTACTCTTTAGTTGTCTCTCAATCTTCATGGCCATGTGGACCATGTCCTCCACCTCCACATAATGTTGTAATTCTACCATTTTGGCGATGTTTCTGTTGAGATCTCCGAAGAATCTCACCATGGTTTTTTTGAGATCTTCTTCTTTAGTGGCTCTGATCATAGCCGTCTCTATCTCTTTGTGGCAGTCCTCAACAGACATAGACCCATGCGTTAAATACTGTAACTTTTGGTGCATTTCTCTATAGTAATAAAAGGTTACAAACTTTTTTTACATGATTACTTTTATCTCTCTCCAGGAGGAAATTGGTCATTCTCCATTATGCCGTCTAGTGATGAGTAGTTGTCCCACCACAGTAAGGTGTAGTTAGTGAACTCTACCACTGCTAGTTTGATCTTTTTTTCTTCACGGTAATTATGGCAATCAAAGACTAGTTCTACCTTTATCTCCCACTCTAAGTATGCTTTAGTATCATTTGTACCATTGAAAGGTGGTATTCTCATCTTGATGGAGTTAATACTACTATATCTCATTTCTTCTCTCCTCTCCACGCTATCTTCCTCCTCATTATTATAAGACCCAGCCTTATCATCATGGTGTTGAGTCCAAGGCTGTCTAGTGTTTGGGGTGGGTCCTGTGTCTTGCTTCACTTCGGCCACCACTTAAATTATTTATTTTTTTTACTAAGTCGTGTCAATCCTACTTGCATGGCCTCTAAAAAAAGTCTGTCAATTCTGCTTGCATGGCCTCTAAAAAAAGTCTGTCAATTCTACTTGCATGGCCTTTAAAAAAAATTTTATGTCGGCAGGGCTTTGGTGTTCGCTTGACATATTTAGAAAAGAATTCCTTGCAGAAGAGGTTAGTAATCACAAATAAAGATTCTTTACTGGTTCTATTGTGTTTTACTCACTTGGCTTTTATCATATGATATTCTTACACACTCTTGCCTTTTACCTTCCTATCTCCCACCCTGAAGTTGAATATCGGATAGATTTTCTTGAATTAAAGTATTCTCAAGTATTATTTTAAGACACCGTAAGGAGTCCTATAGAACAAATACTATACTAATACTAGAAGTAAGAGTGTAATACACAGAGGAAGAAATAGTGTGTTATCAATTACGCTAAACTCTAAGATGCAATTTAGATGCTTAAATGTATTAGAGAACTAAAGCTTAGAATAATAAAAGAAACTGAGAGTAAAAAAAAATTTGACGGTTTATAGAAGATGTAGGGATTTTGTATTACCCCAAGGAGAAATATGAAAGATATTCATACCAATATATTCCCGATGTACATTACGTTTGATAAATAAAAAATTACCTTTAATGAACTGTGTAAGTGTGGATGTATGTGGTTCTAAAAAAAAAAATAGAATAAAATGAGTTTTTGCCTTATGAAGAGGTGGTTCTTGCACCGTTTCAAAGAAGGATGGTTGAGTACCAAAAAGGTAAATACTTTTCCGATGAAACTTCTTTCCTTTGTTTCCTTTCTTTTTTCTCTTTTTTTTTTCTTTTTTCTTCTTTTTTTTTTCTGCATAAGAAATAAAATTACAGAAAAAAATAGATAAAAAAATGGTACTCAACAGCGAAGTTATCAAGCCAAGAAAGCATTAATTGACATTATGTCTTGCTTGGATCCATGTATGAGATAATTTTTTTTTGAGAAGATGAACAAAAAATAAATAAATAAATGGTGCAAGAATTTAAAAGTACAAAAGTAAAAGATAATAGGTTTAGATGGAGCCAAAGCTCTCATATCAAATAATGTGGAATCCAAGATCAACCAACGTGATCAAGAACTCACATAATTTCATTCAAGACACCAAAGAAATTTAATCTTATGAAAACCCTCATTCAAGAATAATAGGATAGATAACTGAAAATTGGAGAATTAAAAAAAGAATGAAATAACGCCATAAAGAATTAATTTAATAAGTATATCTACTCCTTACTCAACAAGAATAATGAAAACAACTTTCTTGAATAAGAATCACAATATTAATGATTTTAATTTTAAATGTTTACAATGAAACTTGATGGCCTATTTATAGGGTAAACTATGTGAACAAAAAAATAATAAAAATATCCTAATTAAAATTGCAATTACATAAGAAATTAATTAAAAATAAAATCTAAATTCCTAACTAGGTGCAATTATATGGGAAATTAATTAAAAATAAAATCTAAATTCCCAACTAGGTGCAATTATATAAGAAATTAATTAAAAATAAAATATAAATTCCTAACTAGGTGCAATTACATAGGAAATTAATTACAATTGAAGTCTAAATTTCTGATTATGATAGATATGGTCTTCCTCCTTTTTCTTGGCTGATTGATTCTTTTTTTTTATCCATTTCCATCATGTTCTTGAAGAAAGTAAATAAGACGATTATGTCATTGAATTAATTAGTTTGGTAACTTATTTTTTTGGGAGGAGAGTTGTAATATCCGGGCCTGAAATTTGGCTCGGGATTAATTTTAAGATTTAAAAAATGTATAAAAATATAATTTTGAAATTAATAAATTTTTATTTAATGTGAAATTAGGAACAAAATAAGTTGATGATGAAATTGAAAATAATTTTAGAAAAAATGGGTAAAAATTTGAGGTCATAGGGTATTTTTGAAAAAAAAATCAGAAACTGGAAGTCAAAACGTAAAAATAATTACGCCATGTAGGACTGCCCAGTCAGTAGCCCCCATGAACCGGAGCACGCTGTGTAGCAAGGCACACTAACACGGGGCTATGCGGGAGGCTACACTAGCAATTCGCATGCCCGCAATCGGACAATCTGGATGCGTTTTCGCATACGTGGACAGTCTGAATCCGTTTCCTCCTCAGGCGCGATTGGACGGTCGCGATTAAACGTAATGAACGGTTCAGATTCATTTCTTTTTTAAATGATATTGGACGATCGAGATCAAAAACGATGAACGGTTTAGACTTAAGGAGATGGATATAACTATCTCACATCATACTGAACCCAAACCCTAGCCGCCAGCCTCTCGCCGGAGAAGAAGAACCACTCACTGGAGAAGGGAGCCGACCGCCGTCCACCACAGTGCCGAAGCCATCTCCACTACCAAAAAAGATAAAAATTCTTCTATCCACTTAGAATTTGATTCCAAACACCTGTATGGCCAAATCGGAGCAAAAGGAACGGCGGATGAGATAGAAATCGCGGGCAAAATCCAAAACTGCCTCCGATGAGCATCTTCCAATTTTTATTTCGTGCGATTTTTTCACCATTGTGTTCACCATTCTGCTTTCTATAGGTTGATCGAAGAAAAATGTCCAGCCGCGAAGGTGAGCCGATGGAGCCACCGCACTAAAAAATTTCGCCGCCGGTAGATTTTTATTTTTTTTACTTTTTTCAGCCAACCGAGGTCTCCTAACGTATTTTCTCACAGGGATGGGTATAAAATTGGCCGAAACCGTCCAAAACTGGCCAAAAAAGGTCAGGCTGAGGTAAATCGCCATTGTGGGCGATGGTATCATCGCCACAGGCAGCGGTACAGTCACTGGAGCATGGCGGTGCTGCCGTGCCAGAATCCTAAAATTACCCGAGAAAGGTTTTTAATACCGATTTTAGATTTTTTGGGTATTTTGGGGTACGTGAAATGTGTTTTAATCTCCGGAGAAAAATTCAAAAAACTCGAGGACCAGTAATAGGTGCAGTAGAAAGTTTAGTGTTTCAGACACTGATTCGGGTAAGAATTCATCACCTTATTCCTTTTTATAGAATTGAAGTTTAACTATCAATAATACGTTATTTTGTGTAATTTGAAAAATTTCGAGAATTAATTACAGGTTACTAATGGAGGCAGAACTGATTATTTATTATTGTTTGTCCTATTTAACTGATTGTTTGATTATATAGCTTTAAATGCATGATAATATACTGGAATTGGTAAAATTATTCAGTTGTATTTTCTTGATACATGTATTGTTTGTCTTGCGTTGATTTACGTTTAAATTGTGAAATTAAAAATTAAATATATACAGAAAATTGATTGGTTAAGTAAATGAATGAATGATAATCTTATTGGATATCCTGGGAGATGGTGGACGAAGCGAGTACATAGAGAACCCTACTGTGAACGTCGCCTCATACCGGATGAGGTATCGAGAACTGATATTTTTACCTCTTATACCAGATCGGGTATTGAAGGATGGTATTTTTAGCGCTCATACCAGCGGAGTATGGAGACGACCTGTTTCACCCTCATACTGGACGAGGTATTGAGGGATGATATTTTTAGCGCTCATACCAGACGAGGTATAGGGACGGACGGTTAGTTGACAATGTTGAATATTAGTTCATGTGTAGTGGGACATCCTTATGGGCCCCTAGGGATACTAGTAGGCAAATAAAAAAGAAAAAGTGGTTATTATTTCTTACTCGAAAATAAGATTGGAATGTTATTTGAGTTATTGTCTCTATAGGTCGATTTTAAAAATCTCGCAACGGTAAATATATGCAACAAACAATTTTCTTTATGATAAATGAATTTACTTAAACCAAGAGTTCTATTAGTTGTTTTTATAATTTTTCTGTATCAGTAAGTAGTGTGATATTTTTACTCGGGTAGTGTAGCTTACCCTTTCATTAACTATTTCAGATCAAGAGGACCAAGACCCAGATCTTGATCAATAAGAGGGTTGTGAATAAGTTCACCACCGGGACTCCCTTCAAAAGCTACTGAAGGTCGTCATAGAATACTCAGTTATTTGCTTCTTGTTCATTTCCTCGATTTCTGTTTGTTTTTTAGAATGGACATTTCTGTAGCCCTATTGGTTATTCTAAATTTTTGTATAAGCAATGTAAAACCTAAACTCTGTTATTTCGCTTCCGCATTTAATTTATGACTTTATTTTCTTTTAAGTTCTGAGTTTTTACAGTTGGTATTAGAGTCGCATTCCTTGTAACCACTCCTTATACAAAAACCTTATGAAACACCAAAAACAATGAATTACCGCTCAACTATTCCTTGTGAAATGCAAGTATAGATAGATGAGGAGAGAAAAACCCCTGCTAAACCGAACAACCCAGGAGAATTTGATGTTGACCGATGATTTGAAATGCTGGAGAGATTCATCACTGCCCAGCAGAACTAGGAGGAAAGGAGGGGGCTACCTGACCCTCGTTCGCTGCCACAGTTTGAGCCACCCCTGCAGCAGGAGGATCATGAGCCATCCTGGTACGATCCTGCTCCTCCATAGTACCTTCCGGCACCACCACAATATCGTCAGTGCTTCAACCGTATCATCCGACACCGTTACAGTATAGCCTGGAGCCTCAACTGTATCACCTGACACCACCACAGTACAATTTAGTACCTCAACCGTATCATCCAGTACCATAATAGGGCCATCTGATCTATTCCCAATACAATCCAATCCCTCTTCCTCGGGACCCAGTTCCTCCCATGACTGACCCAGACTACATTGAGAGGTATAAAAGACTAAATCCATCTACTTTTCCAAAGACATCCTCCATTAAAGAGGCTGAGTACTACTTATCTGAAACTGAGAAGGTTTTCACGAATCTTGGGGCAATTGTCGAACAGAGAGTCATACTTGCCACCTACAGGCTGGTGGGAGAGACAAGCATTTATAAATTAATAAAATTCCTTAAACATTATTCCCTCATGGTAATTTTTCTATTACTAAGTGTTTTAACTCGGTTATTTTCTCTAATTAGGCAAACCTAAGAAAGAAAATTGTATTCAGGAGATTCTGGTAGTTCGAGACTTTCTGGATGTGTTTCCGGATGAACTACTCTGACTACTAATGGATACAGAAGTTGAATTCATCGTAGATCTTTAGCTAGACGCCCAACCCATTTCGATTGCCCTTATCATATGAGTCGTGTTGAGATGGTGGAGTTGAAGAAATAGATTAATGAATTACAGGATAGTGGATTCATTCGACATAGTGTGTCCCCTTGGGGTACTGGACTCACATTTGCAAAGAATGGGGATGAGACATTAAGGTTGTGTATTAACTACAGAGGACTGAATAGGATCATAATCAAGAACAAGTACCTCCTCCCCAGGATCGATGATTTTTTTGATCAGTTGCAGGGTGCCCAGGTCTTCTCCAAAATAAACTTGCGTTCAGGTTACCATAAAGTAAAGATCAAGGATGAAGACATTCGCAAAAAAACTTTACGAATTAGGTATAGATATTATAAGTTCCTAGTCATGCCATTTGGACTAACCAACGCACCAGCCATCTTCATGGATTTGATGAACGTGGTTTTCAGACAATTCCTAATTTAGTTCATAATTGTATTTATCGATGATATCCTGATCTATTTAAAAAGCAGAGAGGAAACTGCTCACCATCTAACTCAAATTTTGCAGATTCTTAGAGAAAAAAAAATATATGCAAAGTTGAGTAAATGTGGGTTCTACCTTGAGCAGACTACCTTCTTATGACACATTATATCAAGGGATGAAGTGTCAGTGAATCCCGAAAAAGTTAAGGCAGTGCTCGATTGGAAAAAATTGACCTCAGTCAAGGAGATTTATAACTTTTTGGGGATGACAGGATATTACCGCATGTTTGTGGAAGGATTTTCTAGTCTAATTGCTCATTTGACTCGGCTCACAAAGAAGAACGTAAAGTTTGAGTGGAATGAGAACTGTGAAATGAGTTTTTCAAAACTAAAGAAGTTGTTGACTACTACACCTGTGTTGACCTTGCTGACCAGGACAAGTGGATATACAGTTCATAGTGATGCCTTATACTTCGGGTTAAGTTGTACTTTGATACAACATGAGAAGGTCATAGCCTTTGGGTTCTGGCAGTTAAAGAATCATGAGAAAAATTACCACACCCATGGCTTAGAACTTACCACTATTATCCATAACTTGAAGACTTGACACCATTACCTGTATGGGGAGACCTTTCAGATCTATACCAACCATAAGAGCTTGAAACACATATTTACTCAAAAAGATCTCAACATGCGTCAGAAACGATGGATAGAACTCCTCAAGGACTACAATTGCAATATCTTGTATCACCTAGGTAAGGACAATGTGGTAGTCGACACACTCAGTAAAAAAAATACAGGTATATTAGCTTACCTAATGGTTTCAGAACGCAGGGTAATAGAGGTTGCATAACAGGTACGACTTCAGGACCTGTAGAGAGTTACATACTTGGCCCACCTGGCTGTTGAACCTAAGTTGATCTAGAGAATAAAGGAATTCTAATCCTCCCATTCCACCCTAGTAGCTCTAAGAAAAGATGCAGAACAGGGAGTAAATTCAGAATTTTGAGTCTTTGCCAATGGGTTGCTCAGATTTCAGGATAAGGTGTGTGTTTCATATGATAATGAGCTAAAAAGGGATATCGTGATAGATACTCATAACTTAAAGTTTACCATGCATCCCGGAAATACTAAGATGTATCAAAGTATGCGACCTCGATTTTGGTAGAATAGGATGAAAAGAGAGGTAACTGACTTTGTTTCCAAGTGTCTGATATGATAACAAGTCAAGGTAGAACATCAATGCCCAGAAGAGCTATTTTAGTCATTACTGATTCTAGAGTGGAAGTGAGAACACATCACAATAAATTTTGTGACAGGATTGCCTAGGGTACGCTTGGGACATGATGTCATTTGGGTAATTGTTGATCGGCTCACCAAGTCTTCCCACTTTTTGGCCATTAAGATGACCGATCCTTTAGAAAAATAAGCAAGAATGTATATTCGGGAGATAATCAGGTTACATGGAGTGTTAATGATAGTAGTATTCGAAAGGGACCTTAAGTTCACTTCTCAGTTCTTGTCTAGTTTTCAGCAAGTCATGGGAATAAAACTCTCTTAGTACTGCATTCCACCCTCAGACTGATAGACAATCAGAAATGATGATTCACACACTGGAGGATATGCTCCGAGCTTGTGTTTTTAACTTCAGGGGCCATTAGGATGATCATTGACCTTTAATAGAATTTGCCTACAACAACAACTATCAAACAAGTATCAACATGGCTATGTACGATGCGTTATATGGCTGCCCATGCAGATCATCGCTCTGTTGGGAAGAGGTGGGTGATAGAAAATTATTCGGCCTAGATCTTGTGGAGGAGACTACAGCCAAAATAGTTAAGATCATGAAGAACATCTAGACGGCTCAGAGCAGACAGAAGAGTTATGCGGATATCCGGAGGAGGGATTTGGAATTTGAGAAAAGTAATTAAGTGTTCCTTAATGTCACTCATTTCAAGGGAACCAGTAGGTTTGGTAAGAGAGAGAAACTAAATTCTCGGTTTATTGGGTCATTTGAAATCTTAGACAGAATTACTACCGCCACCTACAGACTGATACTACCTTCAGAACTACCCATGATCCATAATGTATTTTATGTGTCTATGCTATGCAAGTACCAACTTGGACCCCTCTCATCACGGCCCACGAGCTCCTTTTTCTCTAGGAAGATCTGTCATATGAGAAGGAATCATTGGGCATTGTGGACAGAAAGAGTAGGGTACTCCACAATCAGAAAATTTCTTTCGTTAAGGTCCTATGGCAGAATCACAAACAGAGAAAAGTCACATGAGAGATAGAATCAAACTTCAAAGTCCAGTACCCCCAATTGTTTGATAGAATGAGAGGGAACAAATTTGAAAGACTAAATTTCTTTTAAGGGAGAGAAAGTTGTAATCCTTGGGCTCGAAATTTGATCCGGGATTAATTTTATGATTTAAAAAATGTATAAAAATATAATTTTGGAATTAATAAATTTTTATTTAATGTGAAATTAGGAAAAAAATAGGTTAAGAATGAAATTAAAAATAATTTTGGGAAAAAGAGGTGAAAATTTGGGTTCAGAGAGTATTTTTGAAAAAAAAATCAGAAACTGAGGGTTGAAACGTAATTAAAAAAATTATACCACGTAAGAACGCTCAGTCAGTAGCCTCGACGAATCGGAGTACACCGTGTAACAAGGCATGCTAACACGGGGCCATGCTGGCAATCCGCGTGCCCGCGATCAGACTTTCAAGATGCGTTCTTACGCACGTGGATGGTCCGGATGTGTTTCCACATCAAGTGCGATCGGACGATCGAGAATAAATGCGATGAATGATCCAAATTCATTTTTTCTTTAAATGGGATCGGACAGTCGAAATTAAATACGATGAACGGTCTAGATTTAAGAGAGACGGGTATAAATATCTGGGATCTCACCGAGCCGAAATCCTAACCACTAGCCTCCCATTGGAGAAAACGAACCAGTCGCCCGAGAAGGGAGCTGACAGTCGCTGCGTCGGAGCCAACTCTGACTGCTAAAAAAGGTAAGAAAATTTTATATGCTCGGAATTTAATTCCAGACACCCCCATGGCCAAATCAGAGCAAAAAGAACGGCGGATGAGCTGGAAACTATAGGCAAAACTCGAAATCGCCTCCGATGAGCCTCTTTCCATTTCCCGTTTCGTGTGATTTTTTCACTATTATGTTCACCATTCTATTTTCTATAGGTTGACCGAAGAAAAAAGCTCAGCCGCGAATATGAGCTAGCGGAGCCGCCGCACCGAAAAATTTCTCCGCCGGTAAGTTTTTATTTTTTTGACTTTTTTTAAGCTAACTGAGGCTCTTTAACATGTTTTCTCACATGGATGGATATAAAACCGGCCGGAACAAGTCAAAACTAGCCAAAAACGGCCAGGCCGAGACAAACCGTCGTCGCGGGCTAGGGTGCCGTCGTCGGAGCACTGCGGTGACGTCGTGCTGAAATTTTAAAATTGACTGAAAAAAATTTTTAACACCGATTTTAGATTTTTTAGAGTATTTTTAAGTACGTAAAGCGTGTTTTAATTTATACAGAAAAATTCAGAAAACTTGTGGACTACTAGTAGGTGCAATAGAAAGTTCAGTATTTTGAACACTGATTCGGTTAAAAATCCATCACCTTATTTTCTTTTATAGAATTAAAATTTAATTATCAATAATACAATATTTTGCATAATTTGAAAAATTTTAAGAATTAATTACATGTTACTAATGGAGAAAGAATCGATTATTTATTATTTGTTTGTGCTGTTTAACCAATTGTTTGATTTTACAGCTTTAAATGCATGATAATATATTAGAATTAGTAAAATGATTCAGTTATGTTTTCTTAATGCATGTATTGTTTGTCTTGCATTGATTTACGGTTAAATTATGAAATTAAAAATTAAATATAAATAGAAAATTGATTGGTTAAGTAAATGAATGAATGGTAACCTTACTGGATATTCTGGGAGATGGTGGACGGAGTAGATACATAGGGAACCCTATCGTGAACGTCGCCTCATACCGGATGAGGTATTGAGGATTGATATTTTTACATCTCATACCGGACGGGGTATGAGGACAACCCGTTTCACCCTCATACCGGACGTAGTATTGAGGGATGATATTTTTAACACTCATACTGGATGTGGTATGGGGATTGCCGATTAATTGACAATGTTGAATATTGGTTCACCCTAGGGATACCAATAGACAAATAAAAAAGAGAAAATAGTTGTTTTTCTCACTCGAAAATAAGATTAGAATGTTATTTGTGTTATTGTCTCTATAGGTCGATTTTGAAAATCTCGCAACGCTAAATATATGCAATAAATTATTTTTTTATGATAAATGAATTTACTTAAATCAAGAGCTCCATTGGTTGTTTTTATGATTTTTACCAACCTTTAGTTTCTGTATCAGTGAGTAGTGTGATATTCTTACTAGTTTAGTGTAGCTCACCATTTCATTAACTATTTCAGATCAAGAGGACTAAAACCCAGATCCTGATCAATGAGAGAGTTGTGAATAAGTTCACTACCCAGACTCTCTTCAGAAGGTAGTAAAGGTTATTCTAAAATACTCAGTTATTTGCCTCTTATTCATTTCCTTAATTTTCGTTTGTTCTTTTAGAAGAAGTATTCTCGTAGTTCTATTGGGTATTCTAAATTATTATGTAAGAAATATAAACCCTAAACTCTGTTATTTTGCTTCTACATTTAATTCACTACTTTATTTTCTTTTAAGTTCTAAGTCTTTACATATTTAGTGAGTCCAAACTCATCTTCCTCATTAATCCAAGTTTGGATGAAGAGTTGGAAAACTTGTTGTAATCCTTGGGTATGGCTCCTTTTTATGGGCCTACTTGGCATGATAATATCTCTTCCATGTGGCCCAAGATGATCCGTGCTCACATCACTTAGTGTTTCCCTCAAAATAACGTAATTCCATAAAGACTTTTCCCCAGTCTTCACTTAAGATAATTGATCTTCTTTGGCTCACAAACCAACCATAATCCTCATGCTTTGTAAAAACACTTAATAAATATGCAACTTGATTATATGGCCATTTCATGCATCTATTATTGATACAAGGGTATAGTATTTAAGATACTCGATGGATCAAAGTAGTATTATCTACCCTAATCCTTTATTATTTGTTTTATTGATTCATTTGTTTATTGTTGTAAAATCATTATTCTATACAAGTTTTTAATACTAAAAAATCAAAAATATGAGAAACAATAACACAAGATAGGATATTTGTAGAAAAGAAAAAGAAAAAAAAAATATTATTAGATCTTTATACAAGAAACAAAAATAATTGAATTGAGAAAATTGCGAATTATTAAATGTCGTAGCTAAGACAGCTTGATACTATTAATGCAATTTATATTATCTATAATCCACCAAGGTAAGTTGTATGCATGTGCAACTATAGTCTACCAAAAATAAATAACATCCATAACCATTTTATACCCAGAGCATATTTGTGAGCCTAAAGTAGCTTCATCTTCAACACTATATTGCCACAAGTTAAAGAATAAAACAAAATGTATGAACTTCATAAGTATCAAAATTTTAGTATAAATACCAAAAACCCTTAACAAAACAAACACATTGAGGAAATCCGAAGCTTAAAAAAAATCACAAAAATATAGCCATGACATATTAACAAGATGAACACTAATATTACATTTACAATGAACAATATGAAGAACTTATAACATCGACAAAATTCGTAAGAAATTCACAAATCTAAAGATTTAAATATATAATAAACTCTTGTCTTATTCACATTTTCTGCTTAAACTCCAAAAACTTTTTGTTCTAAACTAACCCTTGTAATTTCAAAACTTCTTCAAATAAATATTACTTTAATAGAGCCGTTAAATCAACTTCAAGCATTGTTGACAGGGCACTTGGAGTTGATGTAGATTTATCAATTATGAGATTATATGAATTTATTGAAACTTTTACGAGATCTCAAAGATTTTTAGTAAGTTGTCCTTATTTAAGATAAATAATTAAAAATCTTAATTATTATTAATATATTTATCAATTACTATTTCTATCTAATAAGATATTTGTATTCTTTATTTTTTTTTTTAAAAAAAAGTTAACATGTTTTATCAACTGAACCAATTTTAGATATTAAATCTTTAATAGAAATTATATTTTTTAATAAAATTTATTTAATACTTTTAATGACGAAAGTAAACTTTGTTATTAATTAATGATAAAATTATCAAGTGATGTCTTATGTCAGTAATTCTGTGCTTAAGATGACATAAATTCCTCAAAACCACGAGATTTATGATAACTTTCCATATTCATAAATTACAATGATCATTAATCTTTCCTCCATCTTACTGGCCTAGATGTGGATTTTGTTTAATCAAATTGTCCACTCTGCCAAGGAAATTTAGCAATATTATATTACCAAGGACTCTATTGTAATTGACAATGTTATTGAAAATAAGATTATCAAAAGAATTTTCCTTTACGACATTACACATCCTATAGTGCCTAGAATCCCCTCATCTTAGACTTGGACCACTTTCCTACTCGAAGAACTATCTCATCCACGATTTCAAACTATTTACCTAATCCAATATTGAATTTCAACCAAAGTCTTATTGTGCAGGAATGTAGTGTGATATCAAGTTAAACTCTATTTTAGTTACACTTTAGTCTATACATAATACGTTTGTTGTCGAGAATGGTTTAACTCTATCGTTTTTTCAAGTGACCCGTATAAATTAACCCAAAAAATGTTCCCTCCCTTGAACTGCTAAAAATAGAGATAACTCCAGCTTTCTTCTATGCTTAATTTTGCTAATCAATATTTAATTCAGTCCATACCTCATGAGTATATAAAAAAATATGATCGACCCAAATGAAACTAAAAGATTTAACTTCTTTTGCATTCTGTTGCTATACAACTATGCAACATTTCTTTACATATGGACATTATTACAAGGCACATAAATCAAACAAATATGATTAGTTCCAAAAAAATAATCAACTGCTTTGATCTTTAGTATGATCACTAGGTGATGCAGATGCACTCTTGGAAGTGGAAAATGGCAATGGCGGAGGCAGAAATATCAAACTCCCTGATTGAGTTGTTGTTGAAGATGATTTGTTCAAGTAACTGGATGCACATCCATTGGTTTTTGAAGATGTTGCTGACGAGAAACCAGAAACAAATGGAAGTTGCTCTACTCCCCACTTTAACTTATCTGCACCTAATTGATTTCCAGCACTAATACCACCGCTGCTACCATTGTTTCCAATGATTGAGGTGAGAGCTGCCCTTAAAGCTGATTGAAAACTTGGGTCTGTAGTGATTGCCTTAGTGGCAGCAGCAACAGTATCTGGTGGCATAGATTGTTGATGATTCTTTTGCAAGAATGATTGATAAATGTTGTTCTCTAATATAGACGGTCTTCCAAGATTTAGGTTCTTGATGTAGGGTTGGGGAATATTGTTATTATTGCCATGGGTAAGAAAACCATTACTCCAATATAATGTGTTGGATTGTGAGGAAGAACTGAAGTTGAGGCTTGTGGAAGGATATCTTGGAGTTTGAGAGGAGAATCTATTAAATGGAGATGAGGAAGAGGATGGTGTTGATGAGGTGAGATCAAGAGTGATGGTAGGGTATGATGTTGTGGATGAGAGTGGAGAGTTGGGTAAGAAAATCTGCTTGGATTTTGAGGTATCAGATAGGTAGAAGTTTAATCCATGGAGATTAGAGGGAGTAGTTGGTAGAGGTAATGGTGGATTATTGGAGGGTGAAGGACGAGAAGTTGATGAAGATGAACCAGAGAGAAGCATTGAAGCTGCGGCTGAAGTGGTGGAAGCCATTGCAGTAGCTGCCATAGGAAGAGGGTGGTTGTGTGTTCCTTCATAAGTGGTGATTAAGATGGACATATCATCTGCACATCTTTGCACCTGCAATAATATCCAAAATTTGAAGTATAAGTTTTAATTAGAAAGTGCAAATTTATAAATAAAAGAGGTTAATTAAACAAGAGTTATTAATACTAGTATAGAGTAACTGTCCTTAAGGTAATCATGTATGAACTATATATGATTCTGTCATGCATCCATAGACAACAGAATGATATATATACATGCATGCATAACTTGATTAATAGCAAATGATATTGTTCTGCTATATGCATGCAGACGCCATGTATGCTTTCTCGATGTTTCCACCTATATAAACGCATACATATGTAGACATATATGTAAGATGTGCTGTTATGTAATAACTATTGTATTAGGAAAATAAAGATTAATTACCTGTTTTCTTACTGGGCATGAAGGTGCAACAGTGCAGCGATAGTACGCTCGAGGGCATGGGTTTCCTTTGGCAACTTTTTGTCCATATTTTCTCCATTGGCACCCATCATTCATCTGTTGCAATTGTATATATATATATATATATCTCCTCCATATTAGTGATATGTTTTAACTGAATATATATATGTATAAATATATAGATAATATGGATTAGTAATTAATGTATACGAACCGTGGGTGTATCACATCTAGCTCTGACAGAAACCCTAGCTTTCTTGACTGCGTTTTGCTGCAAAACTTCTTGGTCTTCTGTATTTCTAACTGTTGTAGTGTTGACAGCTTTATTGGGTGGCCAAGTCTCTGTACCTTCCTCCTTTATTTCATAATCAGAGATACTGTTGGCAGGGCTTGAATTTGGCAAAGCAGTATCTAATGATTTGGACACTTCATACTTGTAGTTCAACCCAAGACTTAATCCCTCTAGTTTATCTTTCTCATCTTGTTTTTCTTTGTTCTTCTCGTAATCTTTTCTTGAATGATCATTCGAGACTCGTCCAAGGCTAAGTGAGAAAAGCTCGGATTCCTCCATTGTTTCTTGGTGACTTTGATGCGGCGATTTCTTAATTTGATCTTCTTGTTGGATTACTTCATAGTATTGCATTTGTAAGGTTTGGTAATCCTTCATTATTCGACTTAAATACATTTTTAGTCTTTGGTTCTCTTCTCGTACCTCCCCTATTTCTGCCCTCGTAGATTCAAGCTTATTATCCTACATGAATATAAAAAACGTTTATATATATAAAAAGAGTTAATAATATACACACACACACACATATATATATATGTCATCACTAATTGAACCTTTTTTTTTATTTTCTCTTTTCTTAAGATTACAAAGCAGATCTTGGATCCTCAAGAATATTTCATATACACATGATATGAAATAATTAGTTCCTACACTTTAATTTTCAGATTTACATATATGAATTGAATCAGTTTTATTTAATTCACTCCCTAGGTTTTACTTACATTGACGATTTCTTTCATTATTACCATTTAAATTTAGTATTAATGCCAGATTATTCAGTTTTCACTGTCCAAGATATATTGTACTTCCACAAGCTTTCCCAAAAGGGTGGGTCGAAGATATATATTTATACATTTTGATTATCATAATTTATAATATCATTTAGTGATCTAACCTGCTCTTTTAGGATTGAAGAAGATATCATCTTAGAGTCATGCTCCATGGTTGAGCTTTCTGTGTTTGACACAATAGGTTCCTGCAGTTTAACACATTATATTTATTAGGGTCTGTGCTTGTATGTATACGTATACATATATATATATATATATATAACATAGTGCAATGCAAATGAGAAACTAGCTGGGTGTTGTGAGCGTAAGTTGATGATGAGCAGGGAATACGACGGCATCTAAAAGTCATCAACAGTTGTGTCTCAGCATGCAGTTAATCATGGTCAAAGTCTTCGAAATCAAGAGCCGACTTTGAAGAAAATTAAGTTTAATTCAATTATTAGTAAGACTTTTGAAACATCGGATTTGCAGTTCATCAAATTGTTTGTTTTGATTGATTTTAATCCCACATATCTCCTAACGGTCGTTTTCTTTATATAATTCACATGGAGCCAATAATTAAAGATTCTTAATATGTATATACATATATATATATATATATAATTACCTGTTTATTGCAGCCTAAATCTTTTTGATTAGGTGATAATGACTTTATATCATCATGATCGGGATTCTTTCTCTTGGTTCCAACCTGAAATTAGGAATTTAATTCATATAATTAATATTATAAACCATGCAACTTGATTATTTTAATTTCATAAATAAACAAAAATATTAATATTAGTCTTCGGTAAACATAAGGATGCCCCCACCATACATACATGCACATGCAGATAAATATGCACACATCTATACATACATATATATATATATATTTATGTATCTGTATTTATGTAGTCGTAAATAAACTCTGAAAAAAAAAAAGAAAAAAAGAAAGAGCTTTCCATGAATTACTAATTAACTTGGAAGGAACACAATTACACAAGAAATCTTGGAGCTGTTCACCCACGAGTTTTGAATTTTAATTATAATATATATGTATATACACACATATATATGTATGTACCCGTGTCTTGTAGTCGATATTAAAATCTCTGCTATTGCAGGGATCATCCCTTCAAATTAAATTATCTGATATCGTAAGCAATAACTAGATGGATTAGATTAAGATATACGTTCATTAACTATCCGAGTATATGATCTTTGCAAAAAATATATATAAGCATCAGCTAATCCATCAAATATATATATATATGTATATGTATGTATATAGAGCTAATGTTTCATGGAAGAAAACTAACAAATATCATATATGTAAATATCTTCTTTCGCACCTTAGCCGCTTTTTCTTTTTTTGAATCTTCTTCTTCTTCATGATTACCAGGAGAACCCATTCTCTTCTCTTCTGTAACTCTAACTTTCTCCATGAACGAGTTGGTACTTAATATTTTTCTGATCTCTTCTAAATAATTTCAATATTGAGCCATATAATCTCATTATATAGACAGAGCCTGAACTCTTTGACTTTATAAATTTACATATTAATTCAAACTTTTATCCTTTTCCATCAAAAACCAAATTAAAAATGTCCAACGTCAACAGCCAATCCAATTGCATTAAAGAAACAGTAGTAGTGAGGCAACTATACATATTATACCATTAAAATAAGAATAATTCAACTTCAACCACATAATAATATATATAGAACGTTAGTATGTAAAATATCAAATTGACAAGCGATGAGAGAGATCTTGGTTCAAGCCGCAATGTTCGGACCCACAAAGTCTATACATATATATATATATGTATATGTATATACGTGTATAAGAATATATATGTATATGTATATACAGTGCTGGTATACGTCGTTGAAGTTTCTTATATTACAAAAAGTCGCATGGGCGTATTGTTGTAGTCAAAGACGTTAATCAAATAATTTGGTTTCTTGGAATTTTGCTGGCACCCAGGAACCGGAGGTTATCTACCATGAGTCTCAGGTTTACTTTAGTCTGTGGATGTGAGGGTTAGGGTTCTAAGGGTTTTAATTTGTGGGAAGAATAAGAATATTGATGAAGTCAAACATCGGATGATTGCCAAAAATTAATTTTAATCACTTTTTTTTTCCATACAAAGTAATTTTGACTGTTTGAATTTTGACCTAATTAATAAATACCAGAAAGTGGGAATCTTTGATTGTTGCTAGGGTTTTTCTTCCATGTATATTTGATTTATATAGCTTCAAATGAAATATAAGCAGTACCGGAGCTTGATGCTTTTTGTTGGAGGAGCTAAAATAAAATATACAAGATGATATAGTGTGTTGTGTACTTTTGCTATACATGGTTAATCAATAACAAAACTAAAATATAATCATTTTAAAATAAAAATGATAACTAATAACACAATTACCTCATATGTACGATACATATGCACACTCCATTTTTTAATTTTACATCTTCGTAAAAAGTGATAAAAATATCAATAATCTAACAGTTTTTAATCTAAAAGTTAAAGAAGATTATAAAGTGCATATATATGATTAGAATGCCGACTTTAATCAATGAATCACCTTCTAGGAGAAGCTTATGATCGAAGAAAAGCTTGAGACACAAGGACTTGTTGCCCCATTTCTTTTTAGCTTAGTGGTAGAAGGTTTAGCAAGATTAATGAAAAGACTAACGGGATATGATTTTTAATTGGGTTTAGATTTGTTGAGTTAGGATGGTGTTAAATTGGCTTCAATTTGTAACAATTTAGTTTTTTATGGTCTTGTTGAGAGCACAATGTTAATGTTAAAAAATATTTTTGAGATTTTTCGAGTTAGTTTTAGTTTTGATGGTTAATTTTCTTTAAGGTAAAATAATCGGGGTGATTTGGTGAATAGACTGACATATAAAGTGAGTTATAGAGACAAGTCTTTTCCATATACTATGATTTTCATTGCGAGCAAATTAGAGTTTTAAAGTAACTCAACAACATGTGTTGATAAGATGTAAAAGCGATTAACAGTATATAAAATGAAGTTTTATGTATAAGAACGTGAGTGACCTTAGTGAGAATAGTCTTAGAATAAGTTCTGATTTTTTCTATGTTAATTATGAAATATTATTTACGTGACAAGATAATTACGATTTTTTTTTTTTGGTGGAGAAGCATAGAGCTCTACATAATATCATGATAGTGGGTAATAGGTTAGTTGAGAATTTAAAACAAGTGTTTGGAAATCTATTTAGAGACATAAGGTTAAAATTTTTATTTGGCAAATGTTGAAATATAAAGCATCGATGTTAGAACATCTTCATAGGTCTCGTGAATTGGGTATAAATTCAATAGACTAATTTTTTTTTTCACAATATATGTAAAATTAAAGAATATGAGTTATCTATATACATTAGTGCGACAATACATAAGTAATTCCTACATCAATTGAGGTTTTCTTTGCCTTTTAGAATTCTTTGAGTACTTCATTACTCGTCTACTTAATTTTTCAATCCAATTGGGATGGTAAGTATCAAAAAGTCAAAGTAATATATATGCTAAACAAAATGGGATAGTGCAAATTGGTATTGCTTATCCTTCTTGCTCATGTTGTTTTAAAATTTTGTGAGGAACGTATTTGATACAACCATCCAAGTAATAAATAATTAATGTGCTTATATATATACATACATATTTATATATATATATATATGTGTGTGTGTGTGTGTGTACATATGTGTTGGAAAGACTATTCTTGCATATTGACTATCGACGAGAACATTGACAAAACAATTACAACAAGTTGGTAAGATAAGAAAGAATTAATATTTAACATTTCAAACGTAAGTTTTTTTATAAATTAATTGAATCTACTTTGTACATTAATTTAAATGCCCCCGAAGAGTTAATTAACATTAATATTGTTATAAAATCAGAGATATATATAATTATATATATTCATGGATGGAGCTATTAAGAAAAAAGAAGAAGAAGAAGATGCTACGTATAGAATTGACTTTTTATATATAAATCAATCAATATTATGCATAATATATTAATTATAATACATATGTTATATAAAAATAAAATATTAAATATTATCCATTCAAATTTTAAAATGTGAAAATAAAATTAATATAATAATTATACTTGTATATATATATTATATAGAGATAGAACTTAATACGATATTATACATAATAGTTATGTATTTAAGTTTTTAAAATATAAAAATAAATTTAATTTTTAATTTACTCAAAATTATACACCTTATAGTTTTTAAATTCAAAAATAATTTTAATAACATATATAATAATTGTTTATTTAAATTGTTTAATATATAATTTATAAATTATATAATATCATGTAAAATAAAAATCTAGTATATATATTTCTCAATTAATTTATACTCATAATACACAAAATAATACTTGACTTTAACTCTCAAAATTATCAAATTAGAAAGTGTTGATGAAAATTTAAACCAAACTAGATATGAAAACTGTAAGTAAATTCGTATTGAATTAAAGAGAATGAACACGAAAGTGTACCTGAATTGATAACGGAAGAAATCTTGCGTAGTACGATAGATATTTTAAATCGACATGTAGCCTTTCAGTATTTCCTTTTTTGCTGATGAGATAACAAAAATAAAATAAAATTTACGTACAATTTGATGATTATAACTACTTTTTTATATCGTAAATTTTTATCATTTATCATTTTACTCATTATAAAATGAAAAATTATAAATATACTATTTATACATATTATAAGCCTATACATAAGTCCGATACATTAAGATTCATAACTGTTTATATGTTAAGATTCATAATCATTTAACCGTAATTGATTATTTTTTAAACGGACTCAATAAATTAATTGTTTGTTACGTATATCAAGGCTCACATTAAACGTATTTGTTGATAAAAAATTCAACAATCGTGTCTTCTTACTTATGAATCAAACTCTTATAAACATTTTGACTTTGTATTTATGTATATATAGAAAAGGTAATTATATAAATATATATGTGTGTGTGTGTAAATGTATACGCAGTTTCATCAATGGCATTACAAGCCACCTAAATAGAGCATAGAAACAGACCACTGTAGAATCTAAAGTATATTTTTAAATATAAACCTAATCCCCTTAGTTAATTAATTAATATTTGCATGTACGTAATTCAGTTTTCTTATGTAAGAATTGAAATTTATTTTTTCAATAATTCAGTATTGTTGACATCCTGGATCCGACAAGAGCTACTTTTTTTTTAGCCTAATTATAGAAAAAAGTCATATGCTTAGCAGCCCTTTATGCATATAGACAGATCAGAGAGTATAAGGCCATGAGAAATGGTGAAAGAGTCAACTTGACTCCATATTTTCAATATATATATATATATATATATATACATGCATATACATATACATATATATATATATATATATGTCTGCCATATTGGAGGAGATCTTTCAATTTTCAACATTTTTTTTACTTGTTGAATGAGAACTAAATTGAGAAGTTTGACCTCATTTTGTTCTTTTTATAATGACTTCTGTATTTCATGACTTAATTTTGAATTTAAAAAAGTAATTATCTTAATTAAATTGGTTAATCTTTTGATTACAAAAGCATATATCGACATGAAATAATTGTATGTACTCAATTATATTTAAAAAAAAATGTGAAATAAACAGAAAATTTTCTACTTAATTAGGAATTAATCTAATGAAATTAAATTAACTACTGATTTTATTTATATACAGATACCTAGTCTCAATACTTCATTTATCATTGTTATTTTTGTTTCTCATTTTTTTTTATATATATTTTTGTCCTTAATCACGTTTTACTCATTTAGAAGAATTAAAAATATTTCAACACCAATCAATTTTTTACTGCAATTTTATAAGATGGTTAGAGACAGATACCATAAAAATATCGAATTTGTCGAGTAATTATCTTAAGAGAGAGAGAGAGATGACTATTAAAAAATAAATTATCTAATCGTGCAACTGATACTAATAACCCAGTTTATTTTAGGTCAATCTAATGTCGATTATACACTGTGTCTACTACTTTTATTTAATTCTTTACAAAATGGAATTCTTCGTAAGGGAGATAAGTTTAAAAGAGGATTAAGACAAGGGGACCATATGTTCTCTTATGCTTTCATTCTTTAGAGAAAAATTATATTCCAACTTCTTAACAAAGTTGAATTGAAGAAATTTATTTACAGTATCAAAATAACTCGGCGTGCACCAATTATAAATCATATTTGCTTTGTAAATGACTTAATTATTTGTTGACGAACTAATAAGAAAAATATCACAAAAATAATGAAGATAATGGTTTAAATACGAGTGAAGTGTAAATATATTCTACATATTTATTAAATTAATATACATGGATTTAGTACTAGAAATACACTAATATGGTTTAATGCACAATTATATATTAAATTAATAGTTAATACATGCATGTATACTAATAGTATAAATAGTTAATAGAAATCCGTGTATTGAATTAATTTCATAAATATTTAATATTTAAAGCAATATGATGTAATATTATTTGATGATTTAATTTAATATAATGCATTTAAAATGTAATATTAAATGATTCTATACTAAATTTTTTAATCATGCATGTATTAAACTATAGAATTAATTAATTAAGTATGTATTTATTAATTATGAAAATAATTAATATTTTTTAATGACGTGGCTCAATCTATTACCGATATACGCATATATATATACACAAAATATAGGATTATATTAAATAAAAAATATTTCAAAAAGTAATTAATTGACATGTAAAATTTTTAAATTTATTTTTATTTATAGAGGTTATAATATATTAAGTAGGGTTTTACAAACATTTCCTGTACTCTGCTCCAGCTTCTTCCCCTTTTCATCTAAAACCCCTGTGCTTACTCTTCAAAGTGAGATATCGGAGAAGCTACTTTATCAGAGGCAATGCAGAGGGTATTCGCATGCAGAACCAGGCCTTCAAGAAATATCTTAAAGTCTTTCACCTCTGCTCTCAACTTGTCAAGGTCTGCTAGTTTATTTTGGTCGATCACTTTTTATCTGGATTTAGTTTGATTGGGTTGATTATTTTTAATCTGGATTTCTGATGGTTTTCGAGAATTATGCGCTTTCTGGTTTTTCAGATTCTTTGTTGATCATCTGGATTATGCAAAGAATTGTACTGAATTTCACAGACAAAAGTGTCATCTTTTACTGATCACAATTCGGATAGAAGGGTTTTCTAGCGGACACAAATTGTTTGATTATCCTATTTGGTTGAGTGATTCTCATTGAGGTTCATCTTTAACGTTGCACATTCTATTGTTTGCTACAGTAAAGCTGGTGTTGCTTTAAGACAATTAATTGACCTTGTTCTGTGCTCCTCCTCCAAGATACTTGATTTTTCCGGGAATTTTGTTTTCAATTTTGTTAAAAAATGTGTTAAAAGTAGTTATTGCAGTATTTTGATCAATGAATTATTGCGGCTTTGTTTGTGCTATGAACATTTGATATTCGGGTTCAGTCCTGGGATGATTGGTTAACAAATATTTATTGGTTTCAAAACCTTCTTTTCCTGTATATAGTAATCTTTCTCTAAAGGTTCTTTTTTTAAAAAAACATTTTCTAATATCTTTTATTTGTAGCAGATCTAGTCATTCTTTACCTTTTGCAACAGTCGACGTTGAGGAGATATCACAGTCTCAACCTGCTAAAGTACTGAACCTAGGTAGGTATTCTTTATAGCAGTAAATTGGTTATAGGAACCCTGAGTTTCGAGCAGAACTAAAATTGAAGTTATGAACCAAGTTTATGTTCAGGATAAATGAGTATTGTAATTTTCTTTGTAAATTCATCTCTCCAAAATTTAAATTTTATTTTCTGAACTAATGATTTTGAATGCTACAATTTTTGGATAGCTCTTTTTAATAAAATCAAAAGTTGATTTAATTAAGTTACTAGCTTGAATAAATTTGTGCATACTTGTATTTTCTAGCTCATGTTTAGCTCTTGTTACCCCTAGAGTCTAAATTAACCAACTAATTTGAACACAAGAAGTCTAATTTAGTGCAGGGTAAATGGACGGGATCTTCAAACTGGAATACGATTTTGGATCCTTTGAATGGTGAATCATTTATTAAGATCGCAGAAGTAGATGAAACTGAAATTAAGGTACAGCATTTGAATACCATGATAAAATTGTATGCCTTTCAGTTTTAATTGTTCCCCATCTCTTCACTGTTGAAGCAGACGTGTATGCCTAGGCTGTTGTCTTCATCCTGAATCTGTTCTAATGCGGTCCCTTATCACTTCTGTCCATGTACAATTTTCAATGCTCTGATGTCTTATGTTGCTGAGTTCTTCTAATCAATCTTATTGTTTGACTTGAAGCCATTTGTGGAGAGCTTGTCTAAATGCTCAAAACATGGTTTACACAATCCCTTCAAATCACCAGAAAGGTCAGTATTGATTATCCTTCCTAATTATCCCTCTGTTCTTCTGACAACTTTTATATTATTTCTGATCTGCATTTCTTTTTGTCTATCAGTTACTTAATTGGGATGGTATGTAATGATTTTTTCATCAACAATTTCTCATACAAAAGATTTTCTCCTTTAACATTTTATTCGGTTCGCAATTAAAATACAAATAATTGGCCTTTTTTATGCAGGTATCTTTTATATGGAGATATAACTGCAAAGGCAGCCCGAATGCTTTCTTTGCCAAAGGTAGCATATAATTGAACTTAGACATGCATAAGCACTTAGTTATTGGCTATTTAGATTTTTGATATGAAAGTAAATAGTGTAACTCACATGATTTCAGGTGTCTGATTTCTTCTCAAGATTAATACAGAGGGTAGCCCCAAAAAGTTACCAGCAGGCTTTTGGTGAAGTTTATGTAACACAAAAATTTCTTGAGAATTTTTCCGGTGACCAGGTACATCAAGATTAAGCGCTATTTGGACATTTTTGGGTTTGCCAGTCAAGACTTTAGGAATAAAATAGAAAGGAAAAAAGGGAGTCTGTAATTTTCTGATTGTTGATGTTCTGATTTGGATGAATGTAATATTGATTGAGTCCCTTCATGAAATATTGTTTTGCATTAATAGGAAGTTTTTCCAATATTTTAAGAAAGCATTCTATACCTAAAGAGTTGAAATTTAATTTCTGCATCAGATGGACATTATTCAGGAATGAACTGTCTAATAATTTTGCTAAATCAAGTTCTGTCTTCTAATAAACTCTTTTCTGAATCCATCAGGTCCGTTTCTTGGCACGCTCATTTTCTGTACCTGGAAATCATCTCGGACAACAAAGTCATGGTTACCGTTGGCCCTATGGTCCTGTAAGACATTTTTTTAAACATTTTTGATACTACGGGAAGTCAGAACCTCTCATGTAACAGAATAGGTTTTCTGATTTGTTACCTGATAAGATTGGTATCTAGTAACATGGAAAAATTAATCTGTGGAGTCCTTGACAAAGAATGTCTGATTACTTAAGCCTCTAATGACCATCTGAGAAAACTGAAAAGAAAAAGAAAAAAATTGCCGCTAGAAAATGGCAGGAGAACATACTGTTAAAAAGTGGCAGCATTTTCCTGAGGCATGTGGCTAACAAATAATGCTTTTGAAAGCCCACCAGTCCTTTAGAAAGAATGTTTGATTACTTAGGCTTCTAATGATCATCTGAGGAAACTGAAAAGAAAAAAGAAAAAATTGCTGTTAGAAAATGGCAGGAGTACATACTGTTAAAAAGTGACAGCATTGTCCTGAGGCATGTGGCTAAAAAATAATGCTTTAGAAAGCCCACCAGTTCTTTCCCTTGGATTGGTTGATCAACAAAATGATTTATGAGTAGTAGTTTTAAATACTAATACATAGTGTTGTATCATTCAGATCTAATTAATACAAGTCAAATCCTATGTTTTTTTTGGGGAAGTAGCATCTATTTACATAGGTAAGTACAGACCTGACACTTCTATGTTATTTCTAGTGTTCTTATTTACAATAATTGTTGCACAGGTTGCAATTGTTACTCCCTTTAATTTCCCACTGGAGATTCCTGTCCTTCAGTTGATGGGTGCACTTTATATGGGCAACAAGCCTCTTCTCAAAGTTGACAGTAAGGTATGTTAACAGAAAAACCTTTTTCTGAAATAAGCGTTTAGAAGCTTTGGCTCTCTAAACATGTTGATTACTACATAATATTGGTTCTACCGGAGTAACTAGAGAAGTTCTCTCGGAGAAGAATAATATAATTTGTTTCAAAATAGTATTTTTAAAATGCAATTGATAGAGAAATGTATGTATGTTAGTTTGGTCAACGTGTTGGCAACTTAAATCTGGTTCTCTTTATTTTTTCAGGTGTCTATTTTATCCTCTTCCACGCAGACTAACTGATGTCCAAAATGATTTGTAGGTGAGCATTGTTATGGAGCAAATGATGAGATTGCTTCATTATTGTGGCTTACCCATGGAAGATGTTGATTACATAAATTCTGATGGGAAGACAATGAACAAACTACTATTGGAGGTCGGTCATTTGGGATGTAAATGTTTCATACCTTTCACTTTTCTCATAATTAAATAGCATAAATTGTTCTAATAATGTGAATGTTGATTTGGAAGCTATTTTAACTTTTCTGATAGGAAGCAATTTTAACTGCTAATATTCCCTTGTGGTGTCACTTGAAAGTGTCATAGAGGATGCACTTGAAGTGTCTCTATTATTTGACTACCTCATCTAAATTTCAGTGTGTGACTGAAAAATTATATGGTAGTTGAATGGTGGTGATAGTATTGTTGGCACCATGAAGCTTTTAGCCTCTTGGTTGAGGCCATGGCAAGATTAAGAAAAAAGGAAAACGAGAATTTCTTGTTGGTGATAATGGCTATTGAAATTGTCCTAGTTTTCTATTTACAGCAGCACTGATTCTATGTAGTGTAGGTCCCGTGGAGTTTAACACTCACTAAATAACTGGGCATATCTTCAGATTGACAACTTCAATACTATTGGAGTTAAATATCGAACTCTTTTGTGATACTTGTGATCGATTAATTGTTCTGTATGTAAGCATATGCAGATTTAGGAATGCAACTCACATTGAAATTTATTGTTGTCCTCATTATACAGGCAAATCCACAGATGACCCTTTTCACTGGTAGCTCAAGGGTTGCAGAAAAATTGGCTGTTGACCTAAAGGGTCGCATTAAACTAGAAGATGCCGGATTTGATTGGAAAATCCTTGGTCCTGATGTTCAGGAGGTTTATAATCATCTAACTTCAGATTTAGCTTATTTTGTTCTCTCTACTTAGCTCCAAAGGAATTTTTTACTTATTGGTTTCGATCTCTTGGCAGGTGGATTATGTTGCATGGGTATGTGATCAGGACGCATATGCATGCAGTGGTCAGAAATGTTCTGCCCAATCAATATTATTCATGCATGAGGTTAGCAGCTTTGTTTTTGTTTTCCACTATTTCGTCTACCATCAGCGTTCTATATTAAAATTTGCCGAGGACTAAAGTCAACACTCCTTAATATGCTTTGCATCTTAAGTCTAATCTGCATTTGTTATCTGATTTTAACCTGGTTTTCTACTGGTTTCTTCTTATTCTTCCTTTAATAACGGATCTTTATCTTTATGCAGAATTGGTCAAAAACTACCCTTTTACCAAAATTGAAGGATCTTGCAGAAAGAAGAAAATTGGAAGATTTAACAATTGGTCCTGTTCTTACCGTAAGTTTGCGAATTTGGTGATATCTTGAATTTAGCCTTCTATACCAACGAACATATTGTCATTTCCAATATATTTCGGCATTAAAAAATAGCAGTTGGAAATGTACTAGTTTTGAACATTCTTTCATACCAGTTGGCAAACATGAGGGTAGTTGCCTGCAAAGGTCAGACCCAACTACTGGTTCTGTAGTACTTGAATGAATTCAAGTGTTCATGAAATTTTTTATCAACTAGTATCAATGTAATGGCTAGTATTTTTATGTGACAAATTGATTGGGGAATAACGCTTTAGACAGACTTAATTGGTTCAACTGAAACTAGAATAACTTAATTAACCTCCTTTAGTTGGAGGCTGAATAAGGAAAGCAATATGAGAAGTAACTAGACTACCTTGATGTTGTTGGAAGTTTCAGGCTTACCTGTCCTTATAAAGAAATTGTATCTCAATTAGCTATGTTGATCGATTAGACAATGCGGTTAATCTTGTTTGTTTCTTTTGTTTTTTTTTTAAGAAAGACAAAAACTTATCATTGATGCTGAATGGGTAAGCTCTAGATTACATAAATGAATTAGAAATTATAATTTTATTAAAGATAAAGGTAAAATATTATAGGAGTCTATTGTCAAAATTTAGTAACTTCAAAATTTTATTCTTATTAATATTTTAATTTTTCTATTTGTATTTTACTTTTTGCAGTTTACTACTGGAGCAATGTTGGAACACGCAGAAAAATTACTTGACATACCGGGTTCAAAGCTACTATTTGGAGGCAAGCCTTTGGAGAACCATTCTATTCCTTCTATCTACGGTGCTATTAAACCTACAGCTGTTTACATTCCTCTTGAAGAAATTTTGAAGGTTAACAACTATGAGCTTGTTATGAAAGAAATTTTTGGACCATTCCAGGTAAAAAAGAAACCTTAGTAAAACATTTTTTTTTAATGAAGTATTATAGTGATAATTATCAAACTTCTTATCGGGTGTGAGGGAGGAAAAGGGAAGAGGAGGTTTGGAAATAAACGTTTATAAGAATCCTAGACCATTGTTATCCTTAGCCATCTAGAAGTTCCATTTATTAAATTAATGTATTTTATGCCTCCTTGGACTTGAAGGGACCCTGAAATGAAGAATTCTTAGAAGTAATTTGGCAAGGAGCTGAAGACATTGGCGATAGGATAATTTTTCAGATTCCTGTTCTTGTTTTGTTGAGGAGGAATAAGATTCCTGTTATTTGTGGAAGATTTGAGGAGGATATAACTTATGCTATAGAGACCTTGGTTTTTCTTTTTTTGGTATCTTGCCCTTTTCTGGTTATCCCAGTGTTATAAAAACAGTTAACAATACATTGATGGTTTTTTACAATAATGGTCTATCTGGATAGCCAACATGCAAAATGGTGCTCTAGCTACTGATATTTTGTAGGGTTAGCATCTGCCATGTGTTTGCTTCTTGAATTTTAAAACCAACGAGGGTACCTAAATTAGATGCTTAACCAGTTGACCATTTTAATATACTCGAGAAAATTAGAATTTAGCTCTGCTCATCTGTGGGCTTAAGATTATTTAAAATGTACTTTCTGTTGTTAAATCCAGGGAAAGAAGGAACTTATCTTCCATGACTTATCCTAAAGTTGGTACTGACAACCATTATTTATCTGCTTCTAGATTATAACCGAGTATAAAGATGATCAACTCCCAATGGTGTTGGATGCCTTAGAAAGGATGCATGCGCATTTAACTGCTGCTGTGGTGTCAAATGATCCCATCTTTTTGCAGGCAAGTGTCAGTTGTCTACAAGGCTTAAGTTTTGAATTGCTGCCTTTTGTGTTTATTGTGATTGTAATAACATTTCATATATCACTAAATTTAGTTTTTCCCCCTACTTGCAACAGTCAAATATTCTGGTAGCTGTAGCCCTTGCTCCAGATCCTTCATTTTGAGATTTTCTCGAACTACATACAGCTTGTGGTTGAATGCCAATGATGCCTCTGGCTCTGAAACTAATACATTATATCTTATCTTTGCCTCAAAATCTATTTGCAGGAAGTTATAGGGAAATCGGTGAATGGCACAACTTATGCTGGACTGAGAGCAAGAACGACTGGAGCTCCACAAAATCACTGGTTAGTGGAGAAGCTTGTCTCTTTTCTGATTCATTTGGTGATCAGAGTTGCTAACTTTTATATTGATTATAATGGAACTCGACAGGTTTGGACCAGCTGGTGACCCTAGAGGTGCTGGAATAGGAACCCCGGAGGCAATAAAGGTTGTATGGTCTTGCCATAGAGAAATCATATATGATTATGGTCCTCTGCCAAGAAACTGGGAGATTCCACCTTCTACATGAAGAGAGAAAGATTAAGCAGAAAAGTTATCCGAGACAGAGAAGTAGCTGGTAGGAGATGTACTTTAGGGTATACTCTAGATAGCAGCTTCTTGTCCTTCGGTTCTCCATTGCCAAGAATAAAATGGAGTTGTTTTTAAGTTAGCAAATTATAGGGGTTCAGATCTTTGTTTTTAGATTCTTTTGAATAAATAGGGATTTTTAAATTAAATGTGGAATGGAAACCATACAATTTGATGGTATGTGCATACAATTGATTTACAATTAGGCTAGCTGATATTTCTAACTACAATTCATCCTCATATATATATATATATATATATATTTATATACTAATTGTAATATAATTTTTTAAAGAAAACATATAAAAATATCAGGAAGTGATGGAGGAGCTATATAAGGGAATAGTTGATTTTTAAGACAAATGCAAGTTCTAAGAAGGAAGACTAAAAAATCAGAAAAATAACACTACATATGGCTGAATTCGGATCTCAAATATAGATTTAAATTACTCTTCCTTCCTGCAGTATTGTTATATAATATGAACATATATGTAACTATATATATATGTAACAACTTCAATTTATATACACAGCTATTATATTATATATATATATTAACTGTTTCCTTTTCTTTTTTTTTTTTTTGGAAGAACAAAAGTCAGTCTTTTACATAAACAATTATATATATACATGAGTATTTTAGAAGATATAAACAAGAATAAGGCTTATATGATTAATTTAGATGTCCAAAATAAAATATTTATGTAAAATAAAAATTGTATTTAAAAAATTATTATGATAAAAATAATTCAGTTGAATTCCATTAAATATAATAATTTATTCTGAACATATATCCATAAAAAAAATTATATAATTTCAGTTGAAAGCAAATTTCTGCTTCCTTCTTCATTTGTTTCAAACTAAAGCTTACTGTGAAGCCCAATATCAAGGCTCAGGCCCAGTTCTTAGGGGGAAACGAAAGTGCTTCTCCTCCCCAAAAAAAAAAACCTAGACTCTCGGCTCTCGTACTCCCGCTCTTTCTTTTATCGTCCCACACTCTCGTCTCACCTTTCTTCGCGACTGACACGCATGATCTGGCGGTATCTTCAGCCTCCCGTCTCCTTCGCCATTACCGCAGCGTGAATCTGTCCCGGCGACGAGCACAGTAGCAACCTTCACTACATATTCTCTTATGCTCTTCTCTCTCATCTTCGGTAATCCCTCTCGACTCAGCTATGGTTTCTCGTTCTTGTGCTTTCTTTTATATGATAACTGCCTGTTGAAGTTTATGGAAACTGGAGTCTTCTGTTGAAAAGAATTTGTAGTCTAGAACGGAGGCTGAAGTTAGTTTTTTTTAAATTTTAGTTATATACTCGGGGGTTTTGGGTAGAGAAAATCGGGAATTTACATTATGCGTTGGTTTTTATTAGCTGTATATATATATTACCTATGTCTTCTATTTTTTGTTTTTTTGTTCTTAAAAAAATTAAGTAATATAGAATATGGCATTGAGTATGTATGAGGAAATTACTAACATGGAAGTAGTAGCAATTAGTTGCGCTGCTATGTAGGTTATAGATACACAGATGATGAATTTGGTTTAGAGAAGTAGAAGAACCTTAAACTTTTGTCCTCTTTTTCGGTTAAATCGGCCATTGACAGAGTTAACTGGTCAGTTTAGTCAGTCAGTATTATACATAATAGGTTGATTCAGTTCAAAACCAATAGGCGGTTGGATAACTCAGTTTTTGTCTTTTTTATTTTGACTGATTTAGAACCAACTAAGTAATTAATCTCCTAAAAGTGGTGACTTCACTAGTACCATATTCGGTTGAGGGTGCCAGATTCTACTTTTATTTTATATTTCTTCCTGGCTTAAATTTTTTGTTGTAAAAAATTAACTTTAACCAATATTACATGCCATAAATATTATATTCATTTTTGTTTCATTTTTTGTTCTTGAACTATGGAGATGAATGTTGTAAATTTAACCAAAAAGGGATTGCCTCTATTATGTTGATTTTTTTTAATGTTTGTACAGATTTGTAGATTTTGTTTTCATAGCCATCGCCATGAGTTTGCTTGAAGTGATCACAAATGCTTCGGTGAATCGAGAGTCACTCAATTCTCAGTCAGACTACCCAATTATTCTCAACCCAGATGATATTTTCGTCAACTTGAAGCCAAAGCTTGAAAACCCAAATCCCAGTTTTATTGTTAACCCTGTTACTGGATGGGAGGTCTCAAAAACTGATGCTGAACTCATTGATTCCAGCAAAAGATTCTTTACTAAGCTAAAGAAAAAGCTTAAGGACACCAACAGCTTCAATAAGGATGAGTTTATTAGTATTTTCAACCCCTTTCTTGAGAAAATTGGGAAGAAAGTTGGGATTTCAATTGGGATTGATCCGTCAGATGGTGGATACACTCGTGTTCTTGTTGAGAAGATTGGATTTTTGATAAGTAGGGATGTTGCTGGTTTGGTTTTGCAAGCTTGTGTTAATTTGGAGATTTTGGAACTGTTGGAGATATTGATCGTTAATGGACTTGTTGAGCATTCATGCTATCCGAATTTGGTTAAATCTCTTGTGAATAAGAGGAGATCCGATTTGCTTTGCCATTGCATCAAGCATGCTTCTGATCTTGGGTCATCCGAGTTACTTAGCATATTGAAGTATTTTCTTTGCCCACCAGCAGATGCTTTTAGCTCAATGGTTAAGGTGAGGGAAGAGTGGGGTAGTCAGGCATTGTTAGCCATTGAGAAGGCAAGTGACAAGAGTTTGCCATGGAAGAAGTCCTCAATGGCGAAGGAGGCTGCAATATTGCTAATGATTGCCCATGATAAATTTTCAACTTCTGAGCTTTGCCTGCATTATCTATTATCATCTGTGAATGCTGATGAAGTAGTGTTATCTTCTGCCATCAGTAAGTTGAATGGCAAGGAGATGATGAATCTGATTCGGTATTTGGGTAAATGGTTGAAGAAATACGAGAAATTTCCTCAAGCTGGTCCTTGTCCTAAGGCTGCGTCAATGTTTGGCTTGAGGATTTGTGATTGGGTGCCGAAACTCGAAGATGTTGTCAAATGTCTAGGAATTGTCATAGATGAGAACTTTTCTTCATTGATGTTGCAGCAAGAATTCCTTGAAGAGTTTAAGATCATAGCCGGAGTGGTTAGTTCTTTAGTATCGGAAGCAAAATTTTGTTGTGTTATGGCAAATGTAGCTGAGAGGTTGAGAATTGGAAGTATGTAGGATTTGAAATCGTCCAAAGTTTCTCTATTGGCACTTATTAATGTCATTTTACGAATTTGAGTATGATCCTTATCTGAATATCTTTTTATACCTATAGATATAATTAATTTATATACTGTAACTAATTTGACCATAGGAGAAAAATGATTGTGTAATTAGTATGGTAATCTTTTTCTTTGTTGGCTTCCCGTTATTAACAGCTAAATTATATCAAATTTTGCTCTCAAGAGTAAAACTTTTTACTTGTTTATTCACTTTATTTATTTGTTTTTCTTCAAATTTTTTTTAAAATTTATGTAAATATTCAAATAAATTGTTACTATTTAAGTAAATAGTTTCAAATATTGATTAAAATAACATATAGTTTAAAACAATATTTAAGTATAATCTTTCAATAATAAATATAAAGTAAGATTATAAATATATAACATAAAACATTTTATGTGATTTAGGTCAAGTAGAATCAAATATAATTCCAACTTCAAGTTCCTATTGAGGTTGCTTAGCTTCAAGCCTTAGGGATGGAGTTAACTATTGCTTAGTGGTGGTAAATGCAATTATATGAAGAGGACTCCATGATTGTACATCATCATTTTGTTAATATTGTGTCACCAAATTTACTTTGTCGTTAGATGAGTTTTTACTACTGAGACAATTTTATTACTTGTATTAACAACTAGATCCTTGAGTGTGTAATCAGTTTGTTCTAAGAGAAGTATTATACCTACCTAAATGTAGCTCTATTGTTCATGTGCTACTACTGCTCCCGATCGCCTGAGATGAAAGAAAAAGATAGGCTAAATTATCTCCTCATTAAAAAATTATTCTTGTTGTTGGTCACAAAAGAAGTGAAATCACGTTTTTTATTCTTTATTCAGACCTCGCTACTAATAAAGATGTTCGCTTTTTAAAATATCCCATATATGTAGGCGGGCGAAAATAGAGACAAAGGTCAAGCTTAACCGAGATTAATATCTTTTCTTTTCCACTTTGGGTATTCAGTAGGTGTAAGGATTTGAGTTATCTTTTCTTGAAAAAAAAAATAAAAACTTGAATAAAAAATAAAATTATTTAATATTTTATTAATTATATATATAGCAGAGTGAAACTAGACAGAACAGATGCTGAGACATGTATATTATTATTAAATTCATACATGCTATATTCCTATTTCAAATTTATAACTTTCTGTTTACATCAGCCCCGTACTCGTCTCTTCTTCCATCCATTTCTCCCTGATTCCCTTAATCCAAACATAATCTTGATGACAGAGCGTATCGCTTTCTAAAAGAACAGAATTCTCCATAAAAAGAACTTTCTAAAAGAACAGAGTTAACTATTGCTTAGTGGTGGTAAATGCAATTATATGAAGAGGACTCCAAGATTGTACATCACCATTTTGTTAATATTGTGTCACCAAATTTACTTTGTCGTTAGATGAGTTTTTACTACTGAGACAATTTTATTACTTGTATTAACAACTAGATCCTTGAGTGTGTAATCAGTTTGTTCTAAAGGAAGTATTATACCTACCTAAATCTAGCTCTATTGTTCATGTGCTACTACTGCCCCCCGATCGCATTTCGCCTGAGATGAACGAAAAAGATAGGCTAAATTATTTCCTCATTAAAAAATTATTCTTGTTCTTGGTCACATATGAAGCGAAATCACATTTTTTATTCTTTATCCAGATCTCGCTACTAATAAAGATATTCGCTTCTTAAAATATCCCATATATATAGGCAGGCGAAAACAGAGACAAAAGTCGGGCTTAACCGAGATTAGTATCTTTTCTTTTCCACTTTGGGTATTCAGTAGGTGTAAGGATTTGAGTTATCTTTTCTTGAAAAGAAAATAAAAACTTGAATAAAAAATAAAATTATTTAATATTTTATTAATTATATATATAGCAGAGTGAAACTAGACAGAACAGATGCTGAGACATGTATATTATTATTAAATTCATACATGCTATGTTCCTATTTCAAATTTATAACTTTCTGTTTACACCAGTCCCGTACTCGTCTCTTCTTCCATCCGTTTCTCCTTGATTCCCTTAATCCAAACATAATCTTGATGACAGAGCGTATCGCTTTCGAAACGAACAGAATTCTCCATAAAAAGAACTTACTAAATGTCTCAGAAAAGAAAAAAAAAAAGCATTAATTAGACTGTTTCCAATTTGAGAACATGTTTGCTTAAATTAATGTGCATGGGCGAAATAAATACCCAACAATCTCTACACAGAATATGTACGCGTGTATGTGTGTATATATGAACTGCCAAAACCAAAGAAGCAGCGAGTAAAGTGACTCTTGACATTAGAATACAAAAGCACGCTTATATCAAATGTTCTTTTCTCCGCTCCATCCATCGAAACCCTCTGTAAGTGCAAAAACTCTGCCAGCCAGTGGAGGAGATAATGCAGATACAGCTTTTTGAATTTCCTGATAGACCACAACTGCAGATCATATCATTTGTGACAGGAGAAAGGAAAATAATAACTTGATGTGGTATTGGAAGGCCAGAAGAGAAAGATAGTCAGATTAAGCTTGTCCTTTTTTTTTTTTTGATAGTAAAAGAAGAATTAGTAATGAGAAAGGTAGAGTAGTTACAGCGATGGAGAATAAGGTAGCCTCCTAGAAACCATACTCCCGTCACTTGATGACGACAACCCCCTAGAAGATGGGCCTAGAGTACAAGAAACATGAATATACACACACACTTTCTTTCTTTCTGTTTTTTTTTTGGGGAGTCGAAGAGGAAATAATGATAATTTTTTAATGCTTAGGAACACAGCTTATATATAGGCTGCCTGAGGTTAACCGTTAACTACTTTCAAGAACATTGTAGAAAGAAAAATCAACAATCATGACACGCAAGTCATGCCAGTAGCACATCACAGTTATTTTCAGAACACAGATAAAGGTATCATCACCTATGTGTAAAGTAGACAGAAAATTATCCAAAAAATACCTCCAACATATATCGCGCTGAAAAGTGAATAAGAAGAATTGCTTTGTTTTTAAACCTGTCTGCATAGTTGACTACCTGGAAGTCAAAAATTGAAACAAAATGTAAGAGAAAGGACACAGTTGGGATTCCAGAATGATGTGGTTATTAACATAAACATGCAAAGGCAGTAGGGAGCTTTTACCTCAGACAGATGCATATGTCCATAATCTCTTGCATGCACCACCTCCACTGACTCATCAACAAAGGTGCTCTGCAAAGAAACAAAAGATCAAATAACTCAGAGAAATAGTTATCTGTTTCATGCCATTGCTGTCTGAAGAGTCTGAATTGTGTGAGATTGCAACCGTGCACACACTGGCATACTCGTGCAAGCCCTAAAATTTCCTCTCAGAAAGTGCCATACTAAATATAAAACAATGATGAAAAGATTTACAAATAAAAGAATGTGTTCCTAACTAGTCACTTGACAGTTGCCAAATGATTGTTGGGAGAAAATACACACAATGAAGATAGAAGTAAACCCTTGCCTGACAAATTGAAGGGGAAAACGGTGAGCTGAACTCCATTACATCAAAATTTTGATTTGAAACCTTATCCTCCAATAGAATTGCTAGAAAAAAGAAATCTCCCTATTATAGCCTACACAAAACCTAAGAGTTATCTTCTTCTTTCTCTTCAACCAGTAGAATGTGCTTCCAAGCTTGATGTTCCTGCCTCTAAATATTTTCCATGGACCTACTGGTATTTATTCATTTTCAGGAAAAAAAAAAGGACAAAATTTGCAAAAATCAGATGAAAGAAACAAAAAAGAAACAGGAAATGTGGAAAGCGGCATGCAGGGAAGAGAGCACTCAATAAACCATACGCCTCAAATGAGATATGAAGGAATAACCAGTATGCTCAAGTTGGAAAGTAATAACAATTAAGATATACACCTCCATGACAAGAATCTTGGCGCTAAGAACATCAGCATTAGCTTCATCAACTATAAAATCAGATGTTGTATCTCCAGTAAATGCAACTTCAGGTGCTGTCACGGTATTTGTAATCTGTCATAATCAATCTTTGAGTAGATAAATAAAAAGACAGTTATATATAAGACGATGGAAATAGCAAAGCAAACAAATATATAATTTTAAACGGCCTCAAGTTAGGACTGTCGAGGTGGACCTCTTCACCGGATGACTTCAAGTTCTTAAGTTCATTTGCAGAAAGGCCAAGGTATTCATGCTTGAGTTTCTGTTTTATGGAGTAAACTACATAGCCCTGCAATAGATCATTAAAGCACCAGTAAACAGATTGATGTATTGATATTCCAAAGAGAAATGATATAAGTAATTAGGCTTACTTGGCTTTGTATGACATGGTAAGTCCTGAAAGCTCTTACTTTCAGGTCCCTTCTTAAATAAAATTCTTCTCCTACAAAAAGTAGCAGGAAATCCAAAAGGAAATATAACCAATAAGAAGTACATAAAGAAGCTCAGATTTTCATTAAATGCATAAAAAAATAAATGTTTGAATTACCCACGTCCAGGCCAACAAGATTATGCTTCAGCTCTGAATGATCCATTTTCCTATGCACCTCAAAAAGTTGTTCTACATTCTTTTTAATAGCAGTTGGCACAATTATTGTTGGGGGCTTCATCCCATATAAGCCTCGAGTTGCAACATACATGGGCAATCCACCCTGATAAAACCATGATAGCATAAGATAACAGCAAAAAGATATTGACACTGGTAAACAATTGTGAAAAGGATAGCATGCTAAGATACTAAAAAGTAGTAATTATAAAAGTTAGTACGTCTTGTGTGCATTAGGCATTTTAAGAGAATATTTTGACTCCAAGACAGATAGCATGCTAAGACAGAGTAAATAGTATAAATGGTAAAAGTTTCTACGTCTTTATGGAAAGCCATTTAAAGAGAACAATTTGAACAAAAGACAATCATAAACAAATGAAAAGGATAGCAAGCTAAGACAGCTATTAATAGTAGAAATGGTAAAATCTGTATGTTTTTGTGGAAAGCCAATTGAAGAGAAGATTTGATTTCAAGAGAAATAGAAGAAAGAACAACTTCTTTTTTTTTCTTAAACAGGAAAATTTGTTGCAATGAAAAACCATGGACTACTTCCATTTTGCTGCATTAGAAATTTGTTGATTTCTGCCTAACATAGCCATGGTGTTTCTCTTAAAATGAATTAATATATTGCTTTAAAATAAAAGTAAGTTAACCAGGAAAAAAATAAAAAAAATAAAGGAGAAGAGAACAGACAATATGATCCATGTGGCCATGGGAAATTAAAAGGAAATCCTGAGAAATTGCACGTTGTGGACATTTGCCAATATCAAAAGCTAATTTGAGAGTAGGAAAAATGATGCAGGTCTCATGTCCTGCTATGGACAATCCCTCCACTGGGTACCCTTGTATTTCTATTCTCTTCTTGTTGTTTTTGGGGCTTTTAGATTCTAGACCTTGTTGTTTTTCCTTGCCTGAATTCGACATGTCGAAACCTATGAACTTCTCCTTCTTCTGTCTTTTGGGGCTTTATGGCCTTCCAACTGCAAGTTGAAGTTTGCAGACAGAAACAAAAAAAAAATGGTATTATTTGTCATGCTCAGTCATGGCCAAAGTAAATTCTTCTATGATAATTAGATTAAAAAAATGCACATCCAAAATTCATGGGCTTATAATACATTGATAACAACATTAGCAGGTATTGACATGACCTCCGTCATAATGAAAGCAAGTTCTTTTACACTAATTAGAGAGAGAGGATTGAGAAAATGAATGCTACTGCATCCATGCGAAAGAGAAGTGGCAGAGAGTGAATGTAAGTGATGCAGAATAAAGAGAAGAATAAATACTTGGGGATACCTTTCAAACTAAATATAAAAATGTGACAATTTGGAATCCTGTGATGAAGAGCTTTGAGAGGAAACTGATGGGACGGAATAGAAACCCCATGAAGAAGGAGACTCCAACTAACAAAAAGAATGATGACCAATATCTACCATTTATTACATGTTTCTTTCGACAATCCCTATGAGTATAGCCAAAGAACTACAATCAAATCAATATAGATTCTTATGGGGCGACTCAGCAGATGGAAAAAGGTATCACCTGGTGGCATGGAATGAGCTTAAAAGGCCTATGTGCCATGGAAGTTTGGGTTTGAGATCTTTGGTGGAGGTGAATTGAGCCTTATAGGGGAAGTAGCTATGGAGATTCATAAATGAAAATAGTAGTCTTTGGTAAAGGGTGATTGATGCGAAGTTTGGGGCCATGGAAAGAGGATGGTATATCAAACAATCAACTGGATCCTAGGGAAAGGGGATATGAAAAAAAAAATACATGAGCAGGAATAAATTCCAGAATTGCGTTGACTAAGAGGGTTGGCATTAGGGACAAAATTAGTTCTGACATGATGGTTGATTAAGAGGGAGGCCACTCAAAGAACAGTTTTCCCGTATCTATGCTATTGCGTTGAACAAGAATATTTCAATCATCGAGTCAAATAAAACCACTAGGCGGGAGGAGGGAATGAATTTAGAAGTTGTGAGAAACCTCAGTGATTAGGAAGTAAATAACTATGAGACTTTCCTCTAAACATTCTGTATCACTACAATTAATGGGATCAAACAATCCTAATCTAGAGATTCAATGTCAAAGGGCCTTTCTCGATCAGGTCTTTCTGAAATTATCTAATTAAAAATGATACTATAGACATCAATTTTCCTTTTTAGCAAATTCCGAAGGTTAATACTCTACTTAGAGTTGCTTTCTTCACATGAGAAGTAGGTCAAGGGTGTATCCTTACTATTAACAAACTGATCACAGGAGGAAAAATATTGGTGAATGGATGTTTTTTTATGTAAAAGGGAGGTGGAATCGTGTAATTACATCCTTCTTTTGTTTTCAGCTTGTGTATAAATTGTAGACTTGGCTTATAGGTTACTAAGGATCAGTTGGCTGATAGTTGATTTGGTGAGGGAAGAGATTTGATCATGGAAGAGTAATAGCAGAGGCAAGAAACATGTTAATCTCATTCCCCTTGCTATTTTTTGGGTGATGCAAAAAAAATGACAGAACATGAGAGTTTTTGAGTGGTGGAAGATATGGTTGGAGATTGATGGTTAAAGAGTCTGCATTTTTTTTGTTAGTGGAACATCTCTTTATTCAATCAAGGATTTTGGAAATTTTATTGATATTTTAATTGATATGTAAATACTTTTATACATGTGTTGACATTCTCTTAGTGCTTGTGAATGAATCATCTCATAATTTTTACTTCAAAAAATATATTAAAAAAAAAAAAACAATCGAATGACATTCTTCACTACTTATTAGCAGGGTGGAGGAAGAAGGAAATGCTGGAAGGTAAAAACCATGATAATTATTTTCTTCATGTTGATTGAAGCTTATACGGAAACGGGAGGATCTATGATTAATATTTTTAAGAGAAGAATTATGCACTTCAAAACATATTAATTCTGTCATCTAATAGCTCCAATCCATTACCTTTTCAAAGCCTACAACTTTCCAAAAGCTTTAGAAACACACACTATTCTTCTACTCTAGGCGATGATATTTCATTTAAGAAAAGAAGAATTTTTATACGTTAAATCAAAAGGCGAAGATAAAACTTTTCCGAGTCATTATGTGAGCTACAAATCCAAAATGAGATAAAACAGTAGGTATCGAAAAACCTAATGTTACCTATAGAATTAATGCAACTGTACAAGAAGATTTCAAATTCAGCAAGCCAAAGTTACAATTGAATCAATTCAACAAGGGAACTCATTGAGATATTTTATCAAACACGTAAAGAGCAATTACCCAAAATGATTTCACAGACCATTAAACTCAACTTAAATCCCAATCCAAATAGATCGCACAAACGTTAACCATTTCCCTTTCTAAGAGCAATCAGACAGAAACAATCCTAACTAAAACCTATCCCAGAAACAAATTCAAAGACATTACCCGAGAGAGGCTGTGGGAGAACGCAGAGGGTGGGAGATAATTGTCCGTGAGGTTTGGGGGAATACAGGGTGGTTGAGAGTAGCTGTTTATGAAAGTACATATTCAATATACAGAGTGAAGAAAATATAGCAATAGAATAATTTTAATTTCTAATAAGTTTATTCAATATTAACATATTTCAAATTATAAGTCTCACACTTTTTAATAGTTACACCAATATTATATTCCCCTCCAAAACTATATAATACATTTATCTATCTACTAAGACTTAGAATCAAATTTGACCTCCATGATATATAGTATTTGTGTTAGATTGTATAATTTAATTTCAAAAATAAAAATTTGAATAAGTAAATAAATTAATTTAAATAATAAGCTTTTAAATGCTTTTAATTATATAAACAAATTAATTTAAAAAAGATGTGTTTAAATTTCTTTTAAATTCTATTTTTTAATTTAATTAATTATATATGAATTTTGGGAAAAGTTATTTATTTATTTATTTTTTGTATATGTTATAACAGACTTCTAGACTTTATTATTAATTAACTAATAGTAATGACATAATTTAATATTTAAAACTTGGAATTTTTGCCGCACATACATACAGATACATACATACAAATATCAGATGATATTAGAGACGATTAATGATTATCTATCTTCTGGGTAATCTGACTTACAAAATTCTTTTGGATTTTGAAATTTTCAAATATTAATAATATATTTTGTTCTTGAATATAACTATATATTTTAAGGGTTAGTACTACTATCCGAATAGGAAAGTAAAAACCGTTCTCTCCAAATCGGTGTTGGTTTCCGGATTGGAGTAGGAGTAGGAGTTCAGACATGGAATTCAGTATAAGTAGAGTCCATCTCCTGTGTTGGTTTCACTCCAATCTTTCGCTCTTGTCGATTTTACAACATGTCGCTGGAAGTCGATTATAAGATTCGAATAGACTCTTCACGATCCAGGAATCCTCCTTCAAAATCCTCATCGACCATCAGGTTTCAAGTTTTCCATGTGCATCGCGAATGTGTCGAGGTTGAAGATGATGAAGCGTACCTGATATCTGATGATCACTGGCAACTCAAGGGGAGCCCTTCTGTTGAAGTTAATGCCGACTCCTTTGGAATCCGTCAAGTTATAGGGATCACCGGCCTGCTCGGTGATTTCGACATTCCCTCTCGCATCGGGAGAAAAATTGTACAGAAAATTCGTTCACATTTGACCTCGAACGTTCCCCTTCTCGTCGAAGTCATGAAGTTCATGACCGTTGTACATAAGTATGGCGAAGACCCTGAAATTACCAGAATCGTAGACGAATTCAGGGCGAATCTCAGCTTGTCGGAACCTAAAACCACCCCTGCCGCCGAGTCCGCCATTGAAGCTCTGCGTAAATTCGTCTATGATGAAGATGATGATGATGATGAAAGGAAACAACAATGCACCATATGCATCGAAGATTTCGTTCGAGGATCTGAGCTGAGTGAGATGCCTTGCTCGCATCTTTTCCACTCGGATTGCATCGTTGAATGGTTGCAAGTCAATCACACTTGCCCTCTCTGCCGCCATCCCCTTCCCTGCGAATCTTGATTTCGTATCTTTAAAGTTTTCTACACTTGTCAGGAACATTCCAGAAGTTTCTCTCTCTCTCTCTCTCTCTCTTTCTCTCTCTCTCTGGCTTGTATGATATAAACCTGTGGTCTTATAATATAACAACTAAGTAATTGTTGAGCTTGTATGTTTTCGTTTATATTAAAGATTTTAATTGCTAGTCTCACTTATTACAAAGATATATATATATATTATGTAATATCTACAAAATTGACAAGAGAAATAAAAAGTATCGGTGATGAGATTAGCATAGACAATTGACAAGAGAAAATAAATTGTTTAAAATTACTTTTCGTAATTTGTAAATAATATAAAATATAAAATATTAGTTGATATAAGGTACATATATTTTTTTATTTTTATAAATAATTAGTAGTTTAGTTTGAATCAGAACCAAATCGATAATTATGAATTTTAAATTTTAATATTAAAAATTTAATCAACATAATTTTTCAGTAAAAAAAAATTATCAACATTCGTAATCTTTACGGAGAGGCAAGAAAATAAATATTAAGGATTAAGTCATGCATTTTATACACATATAAATAAGGTGGCTTCTAAAACTTAAGGATAGCAATTAGATAGATCCAGAGTGTGTGAACAGGGTGGCTTTTGAAACTTAACGACGACCAATATCTCTCATTTATTACATGTTCCTTTTGACAATTCTTATGAGTGTAGCCAAAAGACTACAATCAATTTAATATAAATTCTTATGAGGCGACTCGACAGATTGGAATATAAATCAATTCAATATAAATTCTTATATGGTAGCATGAAAAGAGGTTAAGAGGCCTATGTGCCATTTTGAGATCTTTGGTGGAGGTGAATTGAGCCTTACAAGAGAAGTGACTTTGGAGATTCATAAATAAAAATGGTAGTCTCTAGTAGAGGATAATTGATATGAAGTTTGGGACCATGGATAGAGGAGAGTATATCAAACTCTTGGCTAGATCCCAAGGGAAGGGGATGTGAAAAAAAGAATATGCATGGGTAGGAATAAATTCTAAGATAGTATCAATTAGACGTTTGACATTGGAGACAAGATTAATTTATGATATGATAGTTAGTTAATAGGCAGGTCACTCAAAGAACAGTTTTTCCATATATATATGCTATTGCGTTGAACAAGAATATTTTGATCCATAAGTCATATAGAACCACTAGACGGAAAGAGAGAATGAATGTAGAAGTAGTGAGAAACTCCAGGGATTGTGAAGTAAATAACTATGAGACTCTCCTCCAAACATTTTCTATCACTATAATTAATGGGAGCAAACGATCCTAATTTACAGATTCAATGTTAGAGTGTCTTTCTGTAATTATCTAATTAAAATGATGCAATAGAAACTAATTTTCTTTTTTAGCAAATTTGGAAGGTTAACACTCCACTTAGAGTTACTTTCTTCACTTGGAAAATAGGTCAAAGGTGTGTCCTTATTATTAACAAGCTGATCAGAAAAGAAAAATTATTGGTGAATCAATGTTTTTTCTGTAAAAGGGAGGTAAAGTCGTGTAATTACATCTTTTTTTGGTATTCCACTCATGTATAAATTATAAACTTGACTAGGCATCAGTTGGGTGATAGTTGATTTAGAGAGGGAAGAGATTTGGTCCTGGAAGAGTATTACCGGAGGGAATAAACATGTTAATCTCATTCCCCTTGCTATTTTTTGGGTGATGCAAAAAATGAGAAACATGAGAGTTTTTGAGTGTGTGGAAAATACGGTTAGAGATAAATGGTTATAAAATCTGATTTTTTTTTTTGTTAATGGAACATCTCTTCATTTAATAAAGGATTTTGGGATCTTGTTGATATTTTAATTGATATGTAAATACTTTTATACATGTGTTGACATTCCCTTGGTGCTTGTGAATGAATTATCTCATAGTTCAAAAAATATTTTAAAAAAAGAATAATTACATGACATTTTTCACTACTTATTAGCAGGGTGGATGTTTTCACTACTTATTAGCAGAGTGGACGAAGAGGAAATGCTGGAAGGTAAAAATCATGATGATTATTTTTTTCATGTTGATTGAAGATTCTATGGAAATGACAGAATCTATGATTAATATTTTTTAAGAGAAGAAATATGCACTTCACATCATGTTAATCTTGCCATCTAATAGCTTCATTACATTTTCCAAAGCTTATAACTTTTCAAAAGTTTTTTTTTTAACAAGGAGAGTTAAAAGCAAAAAAAAAAAAAAAAAAAAAATTAAGAGGTCGTCATATACATTTTGATCTAAGAGACACCCATGATATCGTCAGTGAGGAACTGTTGGAGATCATTCGACACTTAAAAATGAGAATGAAGGCCTACCGATAAAGAGAAGCTAGCATTTGCTAATCAGTCAACACATTTATTCCATTCGCGATAGACATGTTAGATCCAAAGCTGCCAATCATGCAATAGCAAGTGCTTGATCGCACGAACGAATGCAACATACGCATTAGTATCGTAATTCTCTTTAATGAATAACTGCACCGCTAAAGCGCTGTCTATTTTTAAAATGATAGTACGAAACTCGACATTCCAAACAAGTTGAAGACCATCGAATGCATCCTAAAGCGCGGCTTGAAAAAGAGAGCACATACCAATTTCTACATAAATATTATATGTAGTGTTTTGAATTGCACGTGTTAATCTTGAATTTTGCATTATTGTCTCCAAATAAAGCACAAGATAATTGGGCACAAGACATGTTGAGACCATAGCTATAGATAAACCATTGGTGAAAAGTTGAGTCTAAATATAACTCATAATATTTTGACTTTCAAAAATTCATATTTAAAAAAATTTAAATAGTATATTCTAAATTTTATTTATTCTAATAAAATTCAAAACAATTTGAAATTAATTACTTTTAGAAATCAAAATTGAAAAAAAGGATTAATCCGCTTATTGATAAACAAGAAATATAGATAAAAAAAACCTTATATATATATATATATATATATATCTTCTCTTAATTATATCAAATTAAATGTCACAAAAACAAGCATCTATTCATCCTCTACCTACAAATTAAATCCAAAAATAAAAAAAAAACATGATTATTAATCATTCTATTTTTTAAAGAATAAATGTCAGAGACTGAATTGAGGATTGTACTGAAGGCTGTAATGAAAAGACAACGATGAGATTGAACGTTTTTTTAAGAGAGCCACCCTCTAGTCGAGGTTGCCCTCAAACAGAGATTGCATACCTTTTCCAACTCCTGGCATTAGGGCTGATGACTTTCTTGTTCTGTACATCACGAGCAACACCTGGAAAGTCGAACTCAAAACCTTCGAAGCAAAAGTAAACGAAAAACACATCGTACCAACTTGGACATTTCACATATGCGTCTCCTTGACAAGCACCTGATACAATCAATCTTGCCAACTCCCCCATGTATCTGCCGCCTATCAATTACGTCTAAAATAGTAAAACAAATTGCACACTATTACGTAAAAATCATAAAAAAATATATTTCTTCAACTTACAATTAGCTTTACTTGGCTTACTTATTTTACCCAATGATCAAAAGTGAATCTTTCTCGAACTTCTATTATCAACCAATTCTTTACAATTAACTTTACTTGGTAGACATATTTATTCATTTGTCACCAAATTTTGATCTTATCTCACATATGGCATTACTTGGCTTGTTTTACCACACATATATCCAAATACTGTTTGGACCTCCTAATTTTTTGTCCCACTTGTTGTACAGAATGTGTTTCATCTTTTTTTTTTTTTTTTTTTGAATGAATTTTCAATTATCTTCCTCAAAGAAAAAAATCTATTAAAACATGAATTTTGAATAAAAATAATTAAATATAATATATTGATATATTATTTTTTTTCTTCGAAATGAAATAAAAATAATAATAATCAATATACATATTTTAGTTCAACTCAACTCTTTCATAAATCTGCACACCCACAACTTACAAGCGATTCAACTGAGACTGTAAACATTCATGACTTTGCTCCAACCCTATTGTTGGTAATATGACTACTACAATATCTAAATTAAGACCAGTAAGATGAATCGTGTTGAACAGGGAAGCGACATATAGGACGTGTGATTCAAGTTCAACCATTTGGAAATACAGTTTGGGTGATAAAGGTGCGAGCAAGGCATCCGACTGACTTCCGACTCACCCAAAAATTCGTCCATACATATTCCACATTCACCACTACCACTCTCCCATTTCACCTTCTCCAGCGCTTCAATGGCGGACTCGGAAGCAGGAATACTTCTTTTGATCCTCCTCAATGAATCAGCAAAACTTCTACCATCTCTATAGATTTCTGACCTAAACACGCCTACACCCACCGCCATTGAGATCCTCCTGCGACCAGCTGACTTCAAATTGGAGATGATTTCATCTATGATTTCTGAAACAACGTCTCCTGTGATGCCAAAACTGAAGAGTAATCTTTTAATCTCAGATTCTTCGCGAAGCCCCAAATCCTCAACTTTAACATGAAGAGTGGGAGCGTCTAATACCACCGGAGACTCAGAGTATGACATCATAGGTCTGATCTGGCCTCTTGAATTGTCTTCATCAGCAACCCTCAAGTGTCGATACATACATACAATTTTAAATTTAATTTTGGCTTTTCTTGATGCTATCGATGGCAAGTCATGGTCGCTTACTCGAGTCTTCGATGTGAAATAATAATCTACTAGTTGGGTCATCATATATGTATAGTTCTTCAGAAAGAGACAAGGAGAGAAAAGAAACAACAGCTAGATTAAAGAAGATGAGAGACGTTGGGAAAGAAATAGATGTATATAAATATATAGCAAGCAGTTTTCTTCTTGTTTTCCGATTACGAAAAGAAAAAGGAGAGAGTTATTCTCTAGAAGGAAACTAATTTCTTGTTTCTTTCTGATTAGGAATAGAAGACATGGAAGAAGATTTCTGATTGCCTCCTGGGTAATCTCGAATAGGAAATCTTTCTGGAACCATGAAATTTTCTAATTATTATAATTTGTTTCTGGAATATAAAAAATAAATTACATACATGTTAAAATTTAGCGATATCGAATTAGGAAAGTAAAAAAAGAGCTGGAGCTGGTTACCTGGTTGGAGCGGGAGTTGTACATACAGAGATCTCGTATAAGTAGAGATTCCTCTACCAGAGAGTTGCTTTTGCTGCAATCAAGTAGAATTAGAAACATGACGCTGGAAGTGCAGTATCATCTCGAAGTAAAGCCTACACCATTCGTAGATTCTCCTCCATTCTCATCAACCATCATGTTTCGAATCGTCCATGTGCATCGCCGATACATCGAGGTTGAAGATGATGAGATGTACGTGCTCTCCCCCGAAGATAGGAAACTCGTGGGTAATCCTTCCATTGAAATTAATATTGACCCCTTCGGACGCCGTGAAATTGCAAAAATCACCGGTCTGCTCTATGATTTCGGCATTCCCCTGCTTATCGGCTACAAAATTGTGCGGAGAATTCGTAGGTATGTGATGACGACGATTCCCCTTCTCGTGGAAGTCGAAAAGATTACGACCTATGTACATAGGTATGGTGAGAACCCAAACATTACCAGAATTATAGATGATATAAGGGCGATCCGCAGCTTGTCGGAACCTAAAACCACCCCTGCCGCCAAGTCCGCCATTGAAGCTCTGCAGAAATTCGTCTACGATGAACAAGATGATGATTGTAAAAGTAAACAACAATGCACCATATGCATCGAAGATTTCGTTCGAGGATCTGAGCTCAATAAGATGCCTTGCTCGCATCTTTTCCACTCGAACTGCATCGTCGAATGGTTGCAAGTCAATCACACTTGCCCTCTCTGCCGCTATCCCCTTCCCTGCGAATCTTGATCTCGTATCTTTAGATTTTTCTACACTTGTCAGGAACATTCCAGAAGTTCCTCTCTCTCAAAGTTGTTAGCCTAGTTGGCTCCCAGTACTCGATGATAAAAACCTTTTGTCTTATAATATAACAAATATATATATTTTTTTATCAATTAATTATTACCACTCAATTGTTCAACTTTAATTTATTCGATGAAAAGAAAATAGTTCAAGTAAAAATAAGTTTGCAAAAATATACAAATTTATGGTAATTTATGTTTTTCGAGTAATAAATTTTTTTTATTTTTTTTTACGTCTATTCAAATTTATGATAATTAATATATGATATGTTTAATTATAAAGTGTTCAACAATTATTACAATAAAACATTTTGATTAATATTAATATTTTAATTATGTAACATAATATGTTTTTTAATTATTGCTATAGTAAATTATTTTAATTGATAACACGTTAATTATTGTAATTAATAATATTTTAATTTACATATTATTTTATATTACATATAACTTGAGTTTATGATTATCATTAAATACTTTATATTTATTTATTATTTATTATAATTAATGATTGGTAATTATATTTTAATTTATATAGGATAAGAACTTTGGACAAGTTAATTACAAAACATAAATATCATTGACTAACCTATGTTATTCATATTGAGAAATAAAAAATAAATATATTATAGTATAATTATATTAATTACAATATATTTAACCGCCTGTTAAATATATTATATTACATATAATTTGAGTTCGTGCCATCGGCTCCCATCTGCCTGACCGATCCACTTTCTCTCTTGAGCGGAAACGAAAACCTCGGATTTCTCTTCGCACGCAGCCCTTTTCTTCACCTTGTCTCCTCCTTCATCTATACACAAGGTAATAAGCCTCCGACGAGAACGTCGAGATCTTCCCCCGTCACTGTTCAAGCGCGGACTCCGTAACACATCGAGGTAAATTTTTTGTTTGTTCCGACTTAAACTAATGCTTTTTTGCTACAATTTCCGGTTTGATTTCTTATACATTCTCCAAGCTTTACTGGTTACAGCTTTTATTTTTGCTTTCTGCTTGCTTTCGTTGTCCTCTGCTGCTCTTTACTTGGTTAGATGATTCGTGGAGTCTGGTAAAATTCGGATGTTTCTAACATGTTTGTTTTCTTGTTTCCTGTCACTCGTTGTTTGTTAATTTTGGATTTTATATGAAAATTTCTAGATATTTAGGTTGTGTAATCCATCTCGTGTGGGGATCATCTCTTGTCTGATATTCGTTACTCCTAATTGTCTTTACATTTGTTTTCATAATATTTTGGTGTTGTAGGCTGGTTTCCACATTTTCTTTTTACGAGTCTAGTAATTTCTTGTTTTGCTTTCCCAGAGGTTCACTCAATTTATGTTCTGGAACTTTTATGCAAGTTCATTGATAGTCAATAGGTATGTGTGTTAGGTTTGGTTTGGTAATTATTTCCTTTTTATGAATCTAGTATTTCTTGTTTAGCTTTCCCAGAGTTTTATTCAATGTATGCTTTGGAGCTTCTATTCAAGTTCATTGATAATCAGTAAGTATGTGTTAGGTTTGGTTTGATAATTATTACTACTCTTTTCATGGTCGTTCATCCTTTGTTAGCTTGAACCTTGAATATTTTTTGTGTGTCTTGATGGAAGAGTCTTGATATTGCAGCTTTGGTTAAAATCACTAAAACCATAATAATAGACTCCAAAATTATGATAATGGATTCCTAAATAATATAACCGTTCTTTAATTTAAAAGGATTACAACTTCAATTTACTCAAGTTAACCTATTTTGCATCAGTATAGATTGAATTTCTAACCTATTTAGTTTTCTATTTGCTGTGAGTCCAGTCTCCACTAATAAATTCCAAATGATGCTAAGGGAAGACAGAACACTGCTTCTTTGAATTCAATTCATTCTGATCCGGTCTGCCCAGTACATTGCTGTTGAAGGCCAAGCCCTATCCTTAGGTTACAATTGCAAATGGCAGCAGAAGGTAACCGTGCCCTTGTTTATTAAATTGTTTATCAATTCCTTCATAGTAAAAATGATTTCATATATGTTATTGTGAGAGGGGGCTGTCTTTAGAAATGTAGGAATTCTTGTGACCACATCATTTTGTCATGATACGAAATGAGTATTTGATGATGTTAATTATATGCTCACATTTCCCTAGGATTTACTTGCTCACATGCCTTATGAAAATGGAGGGCGAGAATAAAAGCATCCAATGCAGAAGCTCACCACTAGTAACAGATGGTGACCAACTCATTGGTAAAATACAGAATTCCTATTGTGGCTGAGTTTGTTTTCCTTATTTCCTTCCATTTACAGATAGAATCCTGCTGTCTCCGTCAATTTATGCATCTTCTTATTTTCTTCGTGCAATTTGCTTTCCTTTGCTTTGTGGATTTTTCTTCTCTTGTTGACCTCTGGCGAACTTTAGTTTTGCAGTTTGCTTCTCTGTTCTACTCTGAATTTTTAATTCTGGAGTGTTTCTTCTGTCATCCTCATGTGCGTTTTCATTTAGTAAAACTATCTCATGGAGTACAATTGTTTCTATAATCCAGCGGTTGATTGATCATGAATCCTTCGAGAACAAAGTTCCCTTTTTTGCTCTTTTGAGTTCTGATGCTTTTGCGTTTGCACCTTTAGTGCTATAAGCAATCTTCTCTTCTGTTTCCCGCTCATGTCTCTGTGTTTTTATATTTTTTTATGCAGTAGATGATGTGAAACAGAAGTCCAGAGACCAAAGAGAAGCTTTTCCTGGGGAGCCTAGATGTGTTTTATGTGGTCGTTATGGTGAATATATATGTGATGAGACGGATGATGATATTTGCAGCTTGGAATGTAAACAAACTCTGCTACAAAGGGTTGCCACCAAGGGAGTGTCCGTTGATCCCTTGCCTCCTGTAAGATTACCTGTCACAGATGAGTGCTTTTACATCAGGGATTCTGATGACAGGTCAGGACCTCCATCTTTGACTGTTGACCAAACTGAATTGCTTAGAAGGAGACTTGATATCCATGTGAAAGGAGATGCAGTTCCGGCCCCTGTATTGTCATTCTCTTCTTGCAACCTTCCTCAGAAGCTGCTCCAAAATATAGAAACTGCCGGATTTGAGATGCCTACCCCTATTCAGATGCAAGCAATTCCAGCGGCATTGGTTAGTAAACATTTGCTTGTTTTGGCAGACACGGGCTCAGGAAAAAGTGCTTCCTTTTTGGTTCCTATCGTTTCTCGTTGTGCAAGTTTTCGCCTTGAGCACTTCTCTGACCAGAAGAAGCCATTAGCAGTGGTACTGGCGCCAACTAGAGAACTCTGCATCCAAGTTGAGGAACAGGCTAAGATACTTGGAAAAGGATTGCCTTTTAAAACCGCACTTGTGGTTGGTGGTGATGCGATGCCCAGACAACTTTACCGGATCCAACAAGGGGTGGAGCTGGTAGTTGGAACCCCAGGCAGGCTTGTTGATCTTTTATCAAAGCATGATATTGAACTAGATAGTGTATCGATGTTTGTCTTGGATGAGGTAGACTGCATGCTTCAAAGGGGATTCAAAGATCAGGTGATGCAGATTTTTAGGGCTTTACCACAACCTCAGATCTTGATGTACTCAGCAACAATCTCACAAGAGGTAGAGAAGGTGGCGAGGTCTATGGCCAAAGACATTATCAGTATCTCTATTGGCAGGCCTAATAGGCCTAGCAAGGCTGTGAAGCAGCTGGCTATCTGGGTTGAGTCAAAGCAAAAGAAGCAAAAGCTTTTTGATATATTGACGAGTAGGCAGCATTTTAAGCCACCCACTGTGGTTTATGTGGGTTCAAAGGTTGGGGCAGATCTCCTATCTGATTCAATCACTGTCACCACCGGGGTGAAAGCTCTATCAATACATGGAGACAAGCCCATGAAGGAGAGGAGAGAAATCATGAGGTCATTTTTAGTAGGAGAGATTTCTGTTATTGTGTCGACTGCAGTTTTAGGACGGGGAGTTGACCTCTCGGGTGTGAGACAGGTTATAGTGTTTGACATGCCAAACTCCATAAAGGAGTACATACATCAGATTGGCAGGGCGTCCAGAATGGGAGAGGAGGGTACAGCAATTGTTTTTGTGAATATGGAGAATAAGACTTTGTTTCCAGATTTGGTTGAAGCTTTGAAATATTCTGGGGCATCCATCCCCCGAGAACTCACTAATTCAAGTTGTACTGCGGGTTCTGCATCTGAAAAGTTTCACAGAAAGAGGAAATATGGTTGCTGAGTTAGTAGGAGGTGCATAATTTTAGTATGGCGGCTTACATTTGATGTAAGGATTATTAAGATTAATTAGAAGATATTAAGATTAATTAGTAATAAGATGAAATTAGTGTGTTAATTGTAACCGTTTTTGTTTTTTTCTCTCTGCCATTGTACAACAAAAGCTGTATATATTTTCTTTGGCTGTCGATGAATAATATCAGAAAATTAGAGTAATTTTCCTCCTTATCATGCTGCTCTCTCTTATTCTTTCTAACATGGTATCAGAGCAGATTAATTAATCAAACATTTTTAGCTCAGTGATTAAGTTTTAAAATTTAATCTTCAATGGCTAGAGAGCAATTAGATGATTCCCAAAACCCGTTCTTCTTTTACAGTGCCGACCATCCCGGTTTGGTCTTGGTATCCAACCTTCTCAATGGCAACAATTACAACATATGGGAGAGAACAATCAGAATAGCACTCAACGCCAAAAATAAATTGGGTTTCATAGACGGAACTTACGATAAACCGAGCAACACCGATTCCACTGCCGCAACTTGGTCACGTTGTAATAGCATGGTATCTTCTTGGTTGTTGAATGCTGTAACAAAGGAGATAGCTGATAGTTTGTTATACCATGAAAATGCACAATCTATCTGAACTGATTTGTGGCTTCGTTATCAGCAAAGCAATGTACCACGTATCTACCAACTGAAACAGAGCATGAATAACCTTGCTCGAGGGTTACTCAGCATCAATACCTATTATACGCGGATGAAAACAATCTGGGACGAACTCAAAACTTACCGGCCAGCTCCAACTTGTCATTGTGGAAACATGAAGGCATGGAATGATTATCAGGAGCAGGAGTTTGTCATGACTTTTTTGATGGGTTTGAATCCTTCCTACGCTGCTGTTAGGACTCAAATCTTGATGATAGAATGTTCTCCATCCATTTTGAAGGCTTTCTCGCTTGTGGTGCAAGAAGAATGACACCATGCAATCGACTTCGACGTGTGTGCAGAGACGGCTCAAGGGTCTGGTTCTTCCGTTGCCCTAACTCCAGGTCGAAGACGACCCACCTGTTCACACTGTGGACTCGTGGGCCACACTGTGGACAGATGTTACCGCCTGCATGGGTACCCACCAGGCCTCAAGCCCAAGCCCAAAATGTACTCACCTGTTTTTAATGATGGACACGTCCAAGCCCAAGCCTAAGCTCGCAATGCTTCAACTCAGTCTCGGCCCACTCCTGGAACCAGATCATTTAATTCAACTGACCTTCAGTCCAGGTCTGATTTTTCTTCTGCCCACCAAGCCTTGGCCCACGAAGAGGCTTTTCCAGAACATAGGTCTTCTTCTTCCTCGAGCACGCACCCGACTGTGCGACAGGTGCAGAACTTCACCTCCACCGTTGCCTGCTTACCGACACTTGATTCCGCTGCCTTGGTCGATGCTCTAAGCACATCGCAAATTCAAAATATTATTGCCCACTTAAGCGCACGGTTCCACCAACTGCACTCCACCATCTCGCCGGACAGCTTCTCTCACCCCACCAATCACGCCACTTCTGATCTTCACGCGGCAGGTATATCATTCAAACCATTCTACCTTTCCAGTTTCACACACACACTTACCTCTAAATGCTGGATTATTGACTATGGAGCCACACATCATATATGTTGCACACCCACCCTTTTCACAACTTTTAAGCATGTTGAACCCATCCCAATCACTTTACCAAATGGTAGTTCAATGCTAGTCACTCAACTTAGAAATGTACTCCTCACCGACACCCTAACTCTACATGATGTTCTATTTGTCCTTTATTTTTCCTTTAACCTTGTCAGTGTAAGCATGTTGACCATCACCCACAACTGTACGGTTAATTTTTCTCTTCATTCTTGTGTCATCCATGACCACACTCGGGACTTGTTGATTGGGAAGGGTAGACGCATTGGCAACCTCTACTACTTAATTACTAAATATTTTCATTTTTCCGCTATTAATTCTGTTTTCGCTAACTCTAAAAGTAATCTCTGACACTTTAGAATGTGTCATCCTTCCTATGTAAAACTTCAGTACATTAATGAAAATTTACAGACTTCGAATATTTCTCATTGCAAAATTTGTCATTTGGCTAAACAATGTAAATTGCCTTTTGTTTCTAACAATAAATTATCTGATCGTCCATTTGATTTAATCCACATTGATATTTGGGGTTCTTTTTCTACACCCACTATCGAGGGATACAAATACTTTCTTACAATTGTTGATGATTGCACTCGCACTACTTGAGTGTATCTTCTTCGTCAAAAGTCGAATGTTCTTACCATTTTTTCTGACTTTTATACTCTCATCCTTATACAATATAAAACTCTCATTAAATCTGTGAGATCTGACATGCTCATGAGTTGAATTTTTATTCATTTTTCATATCAAAAGACATTGTTTCTTATCATTCATGTGTTGAGACTTTCCAACAAAACTCTGTTGTCGAACGCAAACATCAACACATTTTAAATGTGACACGTGCCTTATTGTTTCAATTCCATGTCCCCATTGTCTATTGGGGCGATTACGTCTTGACTGCTGTTTACCTGATCAACCGTACACCTTCCCCATTGTTATCTAATAAAACTCTTTTTGAATTATTAACTCACAAAAAATCATCCTATGATCATTTGCGTACCTTTGGTTGTCTATGTTACTGCTCCACTTTCGATAGTCATCGTCATAAATTTTCACCTCGTTCTAGGACTTGTCTTCCTCGGTTACCCTTTGGGTTACAAAAGATATAAATTTCTCAACATCGAGAGCAATCAAATCATCATCTCTTGAAACATCATTTTTCATGAATATATCTTTCCATTTCTTTCATCTCACTCACCTAGTCCCATTGACAATGACCTTTTTCATGACCATGTTTTACCTCTTCCTCTCCATGCACCTACACAATCACCAAGTTCTCTTGATACACCTACCCATTCACAACATGACTCTTTCCAAACACTACCATCTCGCCATCTACGTGTAACACGACCACCTTCTTATTTATCTGACTATCACTGCTACGATACAAATACACATACACTTTACCCCTTTCCTCCTTCCTTACTTATACAAAGCTTACACCTCAATATCACAACTTTATCTGACTATCACTGCTACGATACAGATACACATACACTTTACCCCATTTCCTCCTTCCTTACTTATATAAAGCTTACACCTCAATATCACAATTTTATTTATGTCATTTCCTCCCACACTGAGCCTACCACCTTTTATGAGGCTATCCAGTCCGATGTTTGGATGACCGCTATAAATGTGGAGCTACGTGCTTTAGAGAACGATAATACTTGGTCTATTATTTTCCTTCTACCTGGGAAGAAAATTGTTGATTGTAAGTGGGTTTATAAAGTTAAATATCAAGCCGATGGGACTGTAAAGAGACACAAAGCCCGTCTGGTTGTTAAGGGCTACACACAACAACTTGGTATTGATTTCATTGACACTTTCTCTCCTGTTGCAAAATTGTTTACTGTAAAAATTTTGCTTTCACTAGCTGCTATTCATGGTTGGAGTCTGACTCAGTTAGACGTTACCAATGTTTTCCTTCATGGTGACCTTCATGAAGAAGTTTATATAAATATTCCTCCAGGCTATTCTCCTCGAGAGGGGGAGACTCTTCCACATCAACCCGTTTGCCGACTACACAAGTCAATCTATGGGTTGAGACAGGCTTTCCGACAGTGGTTTCACAAGTTCTCACAAGTATTACTTTAAGAAGGTTTCCATCAGTCACAATGTGACCACTCCTTATTTGTCAAGCATCAGGGTAATGTTTTCCTAGTATTGTTGGTGTATGTTGGTGATATTATTATTGCTGGTAATGATGATCATGCTGTCGAAGAACTCAAAGTTGCACTCAAACAAAAATTTAAAATGGAAGATTTGGGAAGTCTCTGATATTTTTTTGGACTTGAAATTGCAAGAAATGACACAAGAATCACCTTATGCCAAAGAAAATATGATTTGGATCTGTTAACTGAAATTGGATACCTTGGTTGTAAACCCTCATCTACTCCCATAGAACCCAATATTAAGATGTCTAAAGATGATGGAGAACTTCTGTGTGATATCACAAGTTATCGGCGACTGATTGGAAAATTGTTGTACTTAACCATCACTCACCCTGATATATGCTATTCTGTCAATAGACTGAGTCAGTTCATTGCTGCTCCTAGGTCCAGTCACCTTCGGGCTGCTTTGCGGATTCTTCAATATATCAAGAGAACACCTGGACAGGGTCTCTTCTTTCCTTCATCATCTGCCATTCAGATTAAGACTTTTTCTGATGCTGATTAGGGCACATGTTTTGACACTAGAAGACCTCTAACTGGTTATTGTATTTTTCTTGGGTTTTCATTAGTCTCGTGGAAATAAAAAAATTAGCAAGTTGTATCTCGGTCATCTGCAGAAGCCGAGTATTGTTCCATGGCCAATACTACATATGAAATAGTGTGGATTCTGAAATTGTTGCGAGATTTAAAGGTGCAATATCAAGGTCCTACATTATTTTATTATGATAATCAGACAGCTTTACACATTGCTTCAAATCCAGTATATCATGATAGAACAAAATATATTGAACTTGACTGCCATTTTGTCTGTGAAAGAATTCAAGATGGTACTTTGAAGACGATGCATATATCCACTCGGAATCAACTAGCAGATTTAATGACAAAAACACTTCATCCTACGCAGTTCGACAATTTATTGAATAAGATGGGTACAATAAATTTGTATTCTCCTTCTTGAGGGAGAGTATTAAGATTACTTAGTGATAAAATAAAATTAATATGTTAATTGTAACCGTTTTTGTTTTTTCCTCTCTGCCATTGTACAACAAAAGCTGTATATATTTTCTTTGGCTGTCGATGAACAAGATCAGAAAATCAGAGTAATTTTCCTCTTCATCATGTTGCTCTCTCTTCTCCTTTCTAACAAGGATATGGAAAAGGGTAAAAATTACATAGCTGGACTAGGAAAACCAAACCATAGTCTAGTTTGAACTCTGTTTGGGGGGTGCACCAGTTGAGATCACTTACTCGGTGCTGAGAAAATATCATGGCTTTCATTAAGGGGATGTTTCTGAAATGGCAAGCTTTTCTTTACCTGTGGGTATGTCTCCATCTTGATCTGAATGAATATAGCAACATGTTCCAGTATGAGAAGGGAGGTTTCTGAAATGGCAAGCTTTTCTTTACCTGTGGGTATGTCTCTATCTTGATCTGAATGAATATAGCAACATGTTCTAGTATGAGAAGGGAGGTTTCTGAAATGGCAAGATTTTGTACCTGTCACTATATCTCCATCTTTATCTGAAGAAATGTGGCGACATGTTTCAGTATCTGCGTCCAATTGCGGTCAAATCAAACATGTGGAGGATAGAAAACTAAAAATCAAGAGAGATTGGCCTTAAGCATGGCAAGGATATTGGTGTTTCTAGAAGCCCTTTGTGATTTCTGAAGCAGGAGAAGGTAAATTAGGATTAGAATATAATTTGAAATATAGAAATTATTACTATTTTAGATTTGAATAATTAGTGAAGTAGCATAACAGTCCTTAAATCGAATAAGGGACAATGGCATTAATCCCGATCCGTTATGAAATATCAAAAGATGAAGGTTTGTTGGAGATAGCAGATGTATTTGATAAAATTGAAATATGGAGACATTTCAAGGCGGAATATATACATTAGTGTTTGATAAATTACATGCTCAAAATTATTCTAAAATAAAATTTATCATTATTTGAAAATTTAAATGTATTTTTACATATTTTTATGGAAAAAAAAATTATTTTCATACATATATTAATTAATTACTATATATAAAAATATGTTGCATATATTAATTATTATAGTCTTAAATACACATTCACTTACAAAATAATTAAACATATACTATAAATTATTATGATTATTACTAAACATCATATAATTTAATATATTGTACATAGTGTACATATTAAGAGGGACAAATTTTCATAGAGGTGATACTATATAAATTAAAATACTATTAATTGCATTATATATAATATATATTAAAAATTTAAGTAGGTAAGTTTTTCTATAAAATAAATAAAAATATTATATAAATATAATATTATTAGTTAAACTAATTTATTTTAATTATTATTAAAAATTTTATAATTAAAATATGATATATAATATATCTATCAATAATAATAATAAGTTTCACTAAATTTCTCCTATATAAATAAATAAAAATATTGCATAAATTAAAGAAAATATCACATTGATAATATATTATATATATGACGTATTTCACCATGGAAATACCAAAAACTGTTAAACACCAACGTGGAATTATATGTGTATATATATATTTGGCATGTGAAATTGGATCTTCAAGTAAAATCTTTCGCTTTGCATTTGCCTCCTCAACAAACACTATATATATGTATATATGGCCTCAAATTACAATATTATGGTTTGCAGAACGGGAAAAAGGTCTAGCTATGGCGAGAGAGCCATAGAAAATCCAAGCTTCGGCGTCTTGGATTTTACAGTTTTGATATCTACCTCTCCGGAGATGGCAATATAGAGCTTTTCGCACACATGTTGCCGAACAAGCGCGCCAACTCTGCCATCGGTGTTGGCACGAGCCTTCACCAATGTAAATGGAAACACCGCGTGCTGTGCCCCAATTGTCACCGTCGTCCACTCTTCCGAAACGTTGTGCTTCACCTCTGCTGCAATTGTTGTCCTGTGGTTGAACGTATAGTGCATCGCAGCTTCTAGACTGTCAAATTTGTCATTGCTGCAACGTTTTCAAGATCAAATCGTCTGTTATAATCACTGATTAAGGTTTGTGTTAAGGATCGATAATTCTATGTCAACCAATTAACAGGAATTCTACTTGTTTATAGATCTATTAGGTAATGTTTGCAAACTTCCTATGATTTGGATAATAACCTAATATGATATTAGAACTAATTCCGCTTCATAACTTAGCATTGCCTAATATTTTATCTTTGACTGCACTCTGACTGTTGGATTAATATTTTATCAATTTCTCTTGTGAAAATAGGTGTAGCTGGCGAACTTATGTATAGTTTCATGTCATTTATTTTTCTTGCTTGCTAACTGTTCGATTAATTTCTTCGCTCACATAACTGTTTTTTTTTTCTTGTTAGTAAAAGAAAAAAATATTGCTTACAGGCTGAGGGATGTAAGCAAAGAGTCAGTGTTGAAAGTGAAGCCGATGTTGAATTTGTTGAGAGCTCTTGTTGACATATCAAAACCAAGGGCTGTGCCCATGGAGAAAAGGGTGGTTCCTACAACTCCTGAGAAGTATACAATTGGGTCAAATTCTTTAGAAGTATTTGCTTTTAATCCAAGCCCTGCATTAATTCCAATGTAGTCGTGCACGTACCGCAATTCTGCCTGTGAGTACATTACATTCATGATTCTTGAATTCAGAGGTTTAATCTTGGTAAAATCAGAAAAAGGAAAAAAAAAAAAAGGGGCAGGTGACTTTACCCTGGTAGAATCAGGAATTATCAATCTGATAGCTGCCTTAAGTCCTGGTATAATCTCTCCAACTACAGGAATCATTTAGGTCAACAAATCAGTATTTGACCATTATCCACTTGATCCAAAATAAGATATATATATATATATGTGTGTGTGTGCATATATAGAGTCTACTTTGTGAAATGTTGGAAGATGAAGAGAAGATACATTGACAGGAGAAATCAAGATTCCAGTCAATGCACTGGTCGTGATAGTGGTTTGGTGGTTGATGAGCATAATTCCTGTGGAGAAGATCTAGTGAAAACAAATGTGTAAGTAAAGTTAAAAGCAGAGATATAATAAAAAAAAATGCGATCACCAGAAGATGATATGTATATATATAACCTCTGGCCTTTTTGCCAATATCATCATAAAGACCAGGACGCTTTCTCATTTTCTTGTTCAAACTGGAAAGACAGTATGGTTTAAGCTTCGTTTTTAACCTGTTCAGGTTGGTTAGCAGCAAAATTTATGGGCAGTGAAAACAAGAAACCAAAAAGGAAGTTTCCTCATGTGCTAACAAATTAGAATAGGAAACTTGTATTAAAGCGAAGTTTCCAAGAACTCTTCAAGGTTCATTTGATAGCTCATTAAAGCTTGGATTACTGACTTGGGAAAACAATTAACTACTTTTGTGAAGTTATTTCTCTTCAAAATATGCCCTAATGGTTTTGTGAACTGTCGTGACTTATTTCAAAATTTCACTAATTTTAATTAAATCTAAAATTAACTGGAATTGAATACCATGCTTTTATGTTTAAACTAAGTATTCATTTCTTTTCAACGTATCCTAGGCAAAAGTTTCATTCATAAAGTAAAAGGGTAGATTCTATAAATCAAGAAACTAATACTTGTTATTGTATATATTTTCAATGAATTATCCCACTTAAAGGTATTGAATTAACAAGCTACTAGTTTCGGTGTCTATAATTCTCTGGTATGCAGCAGATGAATGAAATGTTACTTTCTCTTTGAATTACTTGAGCTTATAAGCTCTTTTCTGTTTTATAAACAGTAATTACTGTTGCATAGGCTAAACCGTTGCTATACAATAACCAAGTACTTAATTAAGATACACTGTTATTCTCACAGTTATAATATATATACATATGCATGTATATTTGAAGCATTGTGCATTTGACAGGGCCTGAGTGAATCAAACACTTGTTTTTGCTTCATTGGATTCAACTTCCTGAAGCAATTTCAGAATATCTTGTTTCTCTTTATTCAGTTCCTGAATCTTTGTATCGATTTTTTCAAGCTTGGCCCTCAATTTTGCAGGATTCTTTTTGTCTTCAGGGTTCTTTTTCTTTTTCTCTTTTCCAACATCTTCTTGATTCTCCTTATCTTTACCATCCTTGTCTTTCTTCTTTTTTTCCTTCACTTTGTCGTCTCCCTTTTTTTCTGTGTTATCTGCCTCTTCATGTTTCTCTTTCTTCTCAGGTTTGTCCTTGTTCTCAACTTTTTCTTCATGTTTATCTGAATTAGTTGTCTCTCCCATCGTTTCCTGTATGACAACGGTAAATTAGGGCTTCATGTCAAATATATAAACCAGCATAATTGCAACCAAAAGGTAATTAACAATGTAGAAATGGAAATATAATAGTCTTTAAGATGATAATTTGTTAGTATAAAATTTGTTTACGTTGTCATGAGGATTGAAATAAAGCAAAATGATTGCAATGAAATATAGTTACAATGAATCACGGTAGCAATAAATAAATACATAAATGAATTAAGAACTGAGCAAAAAATACCTTAAATGTAAATTTATGGTAACAATGATAACAGTAACAATAGTGATAATGATAATATAAAGACAACTTTAAATTGTATTTGTTTATGTGAATCCTAACCCTTTTATCTCCAAATTGTTGAATCTAATTTGGGAATTTGAATGATGACATTCATTTAACCAATGGCTTAGGCTCTGCCTCATCTTGCGAGATTCATGAATATCTATATACCTCAGCTTCACAAAGATTTTAGCCTATACTTTCTTTGCTTGTGGTTTAAATTGATGGGATTATTGCTCCATACATTTTAGAAATGGATAATTTTTTCTAAAGTACATTTTTTGTTGGTAAACTAATTTATGTATTAAATAATCTATGGTATACATAAAAGTAATATTGGTAGTTATCATATGTCATAATATTACTTATTGAAATAATTTTTAAACACGAAAATTTTCTAGTAAATATTTAGATAATAAAAAATAAACATTAGATTGAATTTGATTTTTTAAAATAGTACATAGCACGGTTAATAATAATTAAATCAAACCAACTATTTGATTAACTAGTAAGGTAAAACTTTTTTTTTTTTTTGCTAAAAGATTATTTTGTAATATTGAAAGGTTATCATGCTAAATTTGAATTTTCTAATCAATAAGTTGGATGAATCCGGCTCTTATGACTTTTAGGATATTAGAACTTATGATGATTGATATAAATGATTTAAACACATTAAAAGTACGATGTTTTATTGGTTAAGTATTTAAAATTTATGATGATAGAATGTTTATCTCATTACAACATGGTCGTATAAGTATTATAGAATAATAGTAATTAATTTATAATATTTAATTTAAAAAATTTAAGAATTACTTTGTTAATATATTGATAGGATTATAATAATTGCTATGAATTTATAATTGATCTAACTTTTTCACTTCAAAAAAAAAAAAGTAATTTAAAAACAATGAATTAAGGTCATAAGAGACATTTCTTTTTTTATAAAACTAAAAAACAATAAAATTTGTTCTTAAAATAGCGAAAAATTGAACTCATAAATTTTCTAATGAAATAAATATAAATTTATCAACAAATTCTATACAAGTTTTATGTTTATTCCAAGTTATCCTTCGTCAATACCTCTTTTTTACCAGTGTAAGATGCAGGACTGGTTCAATTCTCAGTTCATGCAATTTCTCCCATAAAATTTCTTAGAGCAAAAGAGAGAGAGAGAGAGAGAGAGAGAAAGGGGGGGGGGGGGGGGGGGATTTTATCGCCTTCCTTTTGTTCGTTAAAAGAGAAAAGAGAGATGATAGCCGTATCCCCCTACATAGTGCCATTGCATGCAGAAAAGCAGATAAAATGGCTCCCAGCTTTCATATCAAGTTTTGGAAGTAACGCCTGAAAACTTGCAAGTGCCAACCAACAAATCTTTGACTTTTGTTGCTGCACAGATTCCATGCCAGCTCTAAATGATGACTTATGTATTCCTCTTTAACCATTGTTTCTACTGCTTCACACGTGCACACCTATACCCCCTGATACATGCATTCATACAGATGTGATGATTTGAAATTTTAATCTTGAGGGTGAAAAGAGGAATTGGGGAAAAAGATTATACCACAAGTAAGAAAATATATATCCAAAAGAGAGAGAGAGAGAGAGAGAGAGAGAGAGATCAATTATTCACCCACATTATTAAGTAAAAGTTTGAAAGAGTAAAAAATTTGACAATTATAAGAAGATGAGTTAAATCACATATACTGAGAGGTGACAATGGCAATTTGCTGCTCCATTTGAAACTGATAAATAAACAAACAAAGAGGAATTCACACTATTGTCAGACAGTCATTTTTCTCCATCTTTATTATGGAAAGTTGGTTCTTAAGAGTCTCGGTTCCCTTCTGCATACTACAATGCAGATTTCTTCTAAATATACAAGGGCCATCCACATTTTCATAGACCAACCAACTACTCCAGGTTAATCCAATTGGAAAGGAAAAAAAAATACAATTGGTCACAGATGAATCGTAATAAATAAATACACACTTCAATAAACGAGTTTTCTCTCCGTTCATTTCTCGCTACTTTGGAATGTTAATCCACCTACATAAGGTACTAGAGTCTTTAAATTCAAATTCAGACAACATTAGTCGCAAGCATACTCCAATAGTTAAAGCTTGGAAATTAAAAAGCGCAAACATGCATCCACTCCGAGCTCCAATAGTTTGCTAAAATCAAATAGATGAATTTCGTAAAATATTCAAAGCATGCAAAAGTGAACAGCCTAACAAGAGAACCCATGATTTAAAATGTAATGAAACTGAAGGAGAATAAAGACAAGGGAAAATATCATAACTTATTATCTCAGAAAAGCAAAATCAAACCCTTGCGTAAATAGACTGAAAGCACCAAAAATGCCTTAAGGAGCCAAAAGCACACTGCAAAAGCAGGGGAACCAACAGCTCTTGGTGACAGAAATTTTTGTGCACGAAACCTTGTTTACATGGCACTAACAGAGGACACATATACAGACAAAGAGGCCTGTTTTTGTTGATTGTAGTGTTAAAAGATTGTGTTTAGACGGAAGTTATCTGTGAGAAACCCCTTAAACTGAGGAACAGTTCAGATCCCAGGAATAATACCAAAGCTTCAAACAGTCCAATTCCAACTGCAAATAAAGATATAGATACGAAAGTTAATTGTTTCCTCTAAACTATCCCACCAGAAGCTTTATTATCCGGACTCGGATTTGGACTAACCCCTCCTGTAGAGCAGCAATTCAATTAACTAAATTTGAAATCATCAGTTGACTATTTCTATCCCCAATTATGGTACAAAGACATGCTTGCGAAGAACATAATGGAGTTACACTCTCAGGCTGTCAGCTAGATTTCACCTGATGTCAAGTCTTCAATGACTTTCTTTGACAGATGATCAGCCACAAAAACGTAGCGACAAGGACAAGAATATTAAACAGCTAACTAAAGCCTAAAGGTTCTCGCCTTGGGAAACCTTTGATCAAAGTCCACTGCTTTTCTGTCATATGTCCTAATCAACCAAAACAGAAGCCTAAAAACTTAAGTTAACTAAGCCTTCAACCTGAAATAGATGGGTTACATTTGCATAACACTAGTCTTGACTAAATACAAAAAAGACATTTAAGTATCAATAATGATCAACAGAAAACAGCATCCATAAAGGCCTACAAATAAATCAAATTTCCAAATCTAAACAAAAGGATACTAGCAAAGTAGCAATGGATAACCACTGAAGCAACTTACACCTAATTGTATAAGATGTCTCCATCAGCAGCTCCAGAGGGTCAGCGGCCTGGTCCAGCAAGTAGAAAAGCATTGCTTGCTCTCTTTTGACATCCAAAAATTTTTATTCATCTACAGATATTTCCTTCTCGCTACAATCAAAAACATTAGGTGTTGCAAGTATGCCCAAATATCATGAAGCTCAACATATAGACACAATAATAAGGTGAATTAAAGGCCTTAAGAAAGTTCTGCAATTAAACTTGAATAATTTGATCAAATTCAAGATTCCTGCTGGAGATTCAGCCTCCTTTTCTCCCTTGAGATCCCACTCAACAAAAGCTAAGCTCTCCTGATTTCTTCCTTTCTGCACTCTGCAGATAACAGCAATTGGACAAGTGGTTATAACATACCTTAAGCTTTAAATTCTAGGCTCAAAATTTATAGAAATTTGGTTCTCATTTTCAGATGGGCGTGAAAAATGAGCAGTGCTAAGAAAACTGCACATGGCATCTAAATACAAAATTGTATATCAATTTTCCCAAGTTCATTACATCTGCAAGAGGTATAGCGCGAGTGTGAACTGAAATTTAATTTACCATGCTTAAAGCTAGATATCTGCTACCTTTCTCATAGCATCATTGACAGTTCAATCTATCAGTTTAAAATGCAACATCATCATCATAGTACTACAGTAAAGTAAATCAAACAAAACTGACGACTTCACATTTCCATAACAACAGATCAACACACAGTTACAGCACAAGAAATATGACTGTCATGTTAAATGAGCAATCTTTCTACTATACTTTCAATGACTTTACAACTAACAGCAACAACCGCTCGCAAGGATTAAAAGCTCTCTTCTTTTAATCTTTCCATTCTTTCTTCTCTTATTTCAAGTGTTCAAATATCAGTCAATGAACTCCAATAGCCCCCCACAAAAAGAAAAAGCATGAATTCCCATGTCAACTTTATCAAGTGACAACCCTTTTCTGAATACAAACGTTCATTCTTTTTTTCCTTGCCAACTAGCCTACCACAACCACAATTGGTTTTCCCCTAAAAAAATAACTAATGCATTTACTACTCTACATTAACCTGTCTGATAAGCTCGGAAGCCGCCTGAAGAAGTTTAAGCTAGTCGGCGGCATGGGATCCCTAAACATTGGATGCCTCAAGTAGTAAAATCCCAGTGCCACAGCCACCATTTTTGCTGGCACCACGTATAGTATCACTGTAATGACTAAGCACACCCCAATGAATAATTTCGTCGCTCGTGGGTCTCTCCAGCTCACCAGGGCTTGAACTCTCTCTCCTTGGGTTGCAAAATCACCCAGCACTGTTTGCACTCTTCCCGCCAATATTCTCAGCCTGTCATACCGGGCTCTGATTATCTCCGGCGGTTTTGAACTGGGTATGGTGTCAAATTCCTCGTCTAGCTCATCTGGGTCAACCGTTTCTGCTTGTGATAACCGGATATCCATACCAGCTGGTATCTTAGACCTAAACCTGTAGTACCATACTCCAATCAGGACCACGTATAAAAACCCGGTTGGCACAATCAAATCAGGGTACCAAACCAGCACTAAGTATAACACATGGACTAGTACTGTAGTCACCGGGTTCCTCCACCGCCGGATATCATCCAACCATTTAGCCAACCCTACCGCCCATGCAAGCACTGCAACGATCCTGAACCAATAAGCCTTGCTTTTCCTCATGCTCCACGAGTGAGAATCCGCATCCAGCATGTAACGAACCACCTCCGGCCCCAGCGGTGGCTCCGAACGTGCCAGCCATGCTGCTACCATCTTTATCGCCGCCCCGCGCAGCGCCTCCTGCTGAGCCACCCCAAGAGGACGTAGGTAATGCATTCTTGGAAGCAATGGTCGACCATAAACAGAGCAGGTGTCGGGCAACAGCGAAGGACAGGCAAACCGAACCGCCAACTCAATCTCGCCCATTTTCTTCACCCCCGTTCTCTGCAACACCAGTAGAGGATACGAATTGGTGTACACCTTGTTGCTCTCCAGCGTAGATACTCGTATTCTTACTTTCCCTATACGGTAGTCAGGCTTGTCCTCTGAGATATCAGCAAACATTCTCCAGTTGTCGAAGACGCCGACGGTGAGAACAGTGCAAGGATCATAAACCTGCCATGTGTACTGCTCGTTCCAACGTGGATCAAAGCTATCAGTGATGGTCCTGGTGCGAACCCACTTTTTTCCGTACTTAGCCACGCAGTAAGCGTCAGTGGAGCCTTTGCCTCCGCCTTGGCTTTTCATGGGTAACAAGCCGCGAGCCCCGAGGATTCCAAGCTCGAGTATTCCAACGGCGGGTTTCCAGAGCTGCTTGGCCGTCGGCCGGAAGTCGCTGCAGACATGCGCCGCTTCGTCCAGCACATGGTATCCACCCTCCAGGCAGAGCCGCATATGAATTCGGCTATTGTACGCCACAGGCCCATCTGGGCCACATGCGGCCACACCCCCTTCTAATGCAAACCATTTGGACGCCACGTGGCGTTCGTCTATTCGTTGTTCGATCGAGCTCACCGGAATTACGATGTGACCGAGGACGACGGGTTCCTTACTGGTACGGTCCTCCACTAGCATGATCAGCGAATCCTCCAGTGGCTCACCGGCGACGAATATCAGATCCTCGTTCCAGTGAAACGACGTCGTGTGGTTGGTCATGGAACCTCTCCTGGTTCGCGCGGACTGGAACCCCAGCTGTGCTCTCACGCGAATCTCCGGAGCAGTCAAGGGAGGGAGGTTCGGGGCAATGTGGAGATCTTGAGCTTCCAGCACTTTAACTCTCAGGTACCAGAGCTTCGGCGATTGATAAACCTTCGAGCGGGTGTGCGCCACGTAAGGAGCATCAGAACACCATGCCTCGGGAAACGCGTCGTCTGCTTGAGTGCCGATCCAGACGGAGAGTTGTATATCACCGGAGACCTTCCCTGCGCTCTGATCAGCTGCGCCACCCTCCAGCCGGTACCATTGCGGGGCTAGAGGACTATCTGGAGGATCCCTCACGGGAACGTCCGACAGGTCGAAGCAGACTCCTCCTAGGAAATGCTCAGACGCTGAGTCCCAGACAGAGATCTCGAGAGTTGCGGTAGACGCGTCAGGTCTGTTGTGACCAAGTGCGAACACCTGATGCCACTCCGGAGAATCGGTCGGTTCGCCGGGTCTGTAACTCGCTGCCTTGGATCGCACGAAATGGTTCGACGTCCTGATCTTGACATATGGGCTAGCATTGAGCGCTAAAGCCCGCGCCTTCACGATCTTGATGAATAAGTACTGCATCGGTTCAACCAGATCGTAAGGATAGATCCTCTCCGTTTCTCGACCGAGTTTGCCGTTAATAACTTTCGGGGAATAGTCTCCGTTTGGTCTTCTCCAAACTCTTACTCTCTCTCCGCCAATAGGTCTCCCTGGAGTCTGCATTTTCCTCACTTCCGAAGGGTACTGAAAATCCGTGGCCTGATTCGGCGGCGGTTCAGCGTGCACATGGACAACTGGCGGCGGGGATTCCTCGATAACAACGACTGGGGGCGTCTGAAAAGGCTCTGGATGGCCGTGACAAATCTCAGCGTGAGCCGGGACTTCGAAAACCCTGCCTTCCTCAACGACAACAAGCGTTGGAGAGTTCTGCAGAGTCTCCGGCAGTGGCTGAGCCTGAGCTTGAGCCTGAGGCTGAGACCCGGCAGCATCTTCAGGAGGCGGTTGTTGCTGCGAATCTTCCTCCACCAACTCGTCGTAATAGTAAATCTTGAGCCCAATCTCCCCCCTAATCCAGCTAAAGACACTCTTCTTTTCCAACTGGAAGTAGACAAGGCCTTCTTCCCCTCTCCTGGCGAATTGGCTGCCGTACACCTTTACCCTTCCGAGGAAATGATTTTTACGGCCACTGCCATTGCCGAAGCGCTTGTCGTTGAAGACCTCGATTTCTACCTCCTCAACTTCCATGCTGTTGGGGTCGGATACTGTGAACTCCAGTGCTTCGTTCCATACTGGGTTGAGGTCCCTGTACTTGGTGGAAGTTCGTTTCTTTTGGCCATCAAAATCTACCACGACGTAAGCACTGGAGCTTCCCTGACCATCTTTGGGAAGCAGGTCACGTGCTTCCAGGACCTCGACGATTAGCTTGCGCACTATTCTTGGCTGCGGTGGCGGTGGCTGAGACGGCGTCGTCATGGTATCATCTTTTTGCATTAAAAAAAGAAAGAACACTAAAAGAAGATTGCAGCTTTTAGGTTCTTCCTTGGCTAGTACAGAAAATTGGAGAATTATATGGGTTCTTTGAACACGCTCAGAAAAGAGAGAAGAAGAGCGTCGCGTTGATAGCGGAGATATGCTTTTGAGGTAAGCTTTTTTGAATTAATTTAGCCTTGGCATATAGTAACAGTAGGTAAATTCCTCTTTTTTCCATTTTTTTTAAATGTTTTTGGTTGTTGTTATCTTACCTGAGCTTATCTGATTTCATGTTTAACCTTAATCTTGCTTTAGTGGTGATTTCAGATCATGTAGGAGAGAGAAAGAAAGAAGAGAATGTTTTTGTGATGGGTGGAGTGTTCATGGTTGCTGAGATAGTGGGAGATTTGATTCCATTCTCTCTCGCCAAGGTTTCATCTCCACTTTTTGGCTTCCGTCCTTTACAGGCCCATTATGCCCTCTCATTCTCCCTTCATTGTTTAATTATATTACTTACTATTTTATTATTCTTTCCTTATTTCTACTGGTAACTTATTATTCTTTGTTTTACTTTGTTAGTATTATTATTCTTTCATGTTAGTCTCATTTTGTTCCAATCAAATCTGCCATTTGTCTTGTTGAGCTTCTCCATCAGAAAGTTTGACTTGAGAGTCCATGATTTAGTTTTTAGCTTCTTTTTTTCTCCTTTGGCATGAGATGTTAGTTAAAATTCCCTCCCTGCCCCAATAGTTTAATGGGACAAGGTTTCTTTCATGTAATTCTGATTTGCCCTTTTATTTCATAAAAAAAAAAACCCCTTCAATCATTATAGTTTTGTTGGGTTCTAGTAAGTTTTAATGTTCTGATGTGTATGATAATTCCAGAAGAACTTGGTTCCATCTCCAGAGTCAAGTGAGTGGAAGATATGGTTAAATTTTCTTTTAGGGAAGATGAGATAGTCAATTAATCACAAAAAATGGTATGAAAAATTTTTCCTAGCAAGTGCGGAAGTGGTACCAAAAATTTTTTGTCTTGGGTGCTGTAGCTGGAGTAAAATGGAATTATGGAGGAGCCACATAGTCAGAGAACATAGGTGAGATGCCACTGCAGGGCACATGATTCCACCTCCAAAACATGGCCCTCTCCTTTTTGTCAAAAGCGCATACATTTTGAATAAAGTTCCAACCACAAAGCATCGCCTTTATTTCCTCTTGGGCCTCTTGTTCTTTCTCTTGACCCTTATGTCAACAGAGCAAAGATTAAATGCTTACCTTTTTTCTACTATGCACTTGGCGGGAAACAATTGTATTCATGAAGCTGCTGTTTCCTCTCTCCCTCCCTCCTCTATCTGTTGTTTTTTTTCTCTCTATATTTTACTTTCTTCCCTGGTTTTCTTTTCCTTTTTTTATCAATGGCGTAGATTCACTCATTTAGTTTATTTTTGGGTATAATGCCTACACTTCAAGATAATGTAGTAGAACCACTAAACCAGATGAAAGGAAATATTACATGGAAATTGGGAGAGAACCAAATACCCAACACAAATAATGTAGTAGTGGTTTACCATATCCATGTGAAGTGGAACCACTGAACCACACGTACATCTTTTTTTTGTGGTGCCTTTATCTATTTGCCTTTTGGCCAAAAGTGATTGCAACTATCCTATGCAAACATAACATGTTAAAGTCGCGTGAAGCTGACTTCATCTACGTTAGGTATGACTCAGGAAACAGAGTTGAAGCTCACATTAACGGATACAACTCTGATTATCCCAAAAACTTGCTCAAAAACATCAACCTCCAACCCGTACTAAACATTCTCATCTGGGACCACAGGTCAGAACTTTGGGCACACATGCCAAAGAAGCTTCTCCCTCCACTGTTTGGCGCCTTTTCAGTTGGTATATTGCTTATGGAATCTGATCCTATGGGGCAAATAATTTTTAATAGATATTATTCTGCTGTCAGCATATTTCTGTTGATGGTTAGTGGAAGAGATCAATGCAAAAGCTCACCATATGCTTAAGAATATTAACCAAAAAAGGAATAGCCAATGCATGAAGCCTATTATTTTGATTCATTACTTTGTAACCTAATGAATCCTATCTTACCCTTGAGTTTAATAATTTCCTTCTAATTTTGTTTAGGAAGCTAGTTTTCATGGTTCCTTTTAGATAGGAAAATTGAAATCTCTTAAGCTACCCTTAAGTCCCATCTCCAAACATCCTACCTGGACTTGAACTTAGAATCAATAGTGTGCCTGTGCTTGTAAGAGCACAGGAGCTGCTAAAGTTGCAGGCGGGAAGGTGCTGGTCGTTTGCATATGATTATAACCATGTTCATTAACTGCAGATTCAACATCATTTGATAACAAAATTTGCTTAGCAGTTGTAGTCATATGTAACATAGGGAAGTAATCCTTTTATTTTGTAGCTATCATGTATGTCAAACTCTTTTAATATCCTTCCTCAGAAAAAAAATCATAAATAGCAAGATTTTTATGATTTAAAGGGATAAACAATACTATATTTATCCCTTTAATATGTACAAGATTTATCTACTGACCAAGATGCCTCAAAATGGATTTTCACGCCCATCTAAAAAAGTCAAGTGGAGATCTTCCTTACAAATCATATACCAGAAATCTGAAATCTGTATTTTGTGTTTAAACTTGACAGTTGAATTATTAAACCCACATGAACAATGTCTTAAGGGAACTGCTAATTATTGCATCAAGTTTGAAAGGAGTCCTGAAGTGAGATTTCTTCAGTTCAAACAATGGTTGAGCTTAGTCTGTGGATGATTTCAAGAGCATTTCAGTTTATGTTTTAACCTGATCAGGTCTGTTCAGGTGGAAATCAAGGAAGAAGTAAACTGTTGCACAATCAATGGTGGGAGCCGACTTTATGGCTATTGCAGCTATTGTGAACCAAGCCATTTGGCTTAGAAAATTGCTAGCGGATTTAGATCAGTCGCAAGTCATGCCAAACAATATTCAGTATTTGCCAAGAATCTGATGTTCCATTAAGAAATAAGCATATTATGATAGAGTTTCACTCTGTGAAAGAAGCAGAAAGGAAGAAGAAGTTTACCAGATGTCAGGTCTGGAAAAAAATTGGCAGATGTCTTTACCAAGAATTGACAAAATCCAGGTTTGGAAATTCGGAAAGGGTTGATGGAGTTCTTCAACAAAAGCACTGAGGAAAGTTAAAGGTTGACATTTTACTGTTAAATCTCTTTTACACCTTTTATCTGTAGTTCAAGTATTAGTCCAGTAGTTATGGTGTGTAAAGCTAGTGTTAGCGAACAAGCCGCTTATGGAAAGATTATGTATTGTCAACTTTACTTAGGCTAGTAGGCAAGGGAGTTTTCTGTTTTCCGTCAAATATTGCTTACGTGGCATGTCAGTATTTGCTGAAATAAGAGTGAGCGTTTAGGACGCAGTTTACTAATCAGTGCTTAATTTCACCCAATGTCCCAGATCGTCCCCACCTAATCTTTCAAGTTTGAGTAGCAGGTTTTACCTTTCATCTCGATTCAAACCTCCTTGTAAACTTCTTTTCTGGCTTTTCTATATATGTGAATCCAAGCTTTTATGCTTAAAGGCAATGTTAATGGAGAAGCAGTTACATTTTTTTGCCTCAATTCTCTTCTTCTATTCATTATCAAACAATCAATACTTGTTCTAGGGTTTAAAGGCTTGTTCCCTTTAAGAATTTATAATTTTTTATTATAGTTGTTGAAACTGGGGAGAAGTTGTTGCCAAGGTTTCGCAATTGTTTTTGTTGGGAATTCTAGAGAACAAAGAAACTGCAGTAGGCTTAAGAAAGCACAGAAAAAAAATTGCAACAGTAGGAAACAGAGGAAAAATGCAGAGAACTTTTAAGTTTTTCTGCTGCATTATTGAAGAAATGAAACGGCCTATTTATAGGCTTTCAAATAACTGAAAAAGCTGAAAATTCCCTCTTAAGTCCAGATTTTTGCCATTATCTACTACTTACTAGATCTAGAAAATCAAGGAGCAACAAACTGAAGGTAATCTAAATTCCCACTAAGTCCAGATTTTTGCCATTATCTACTACTTACTAGATCTAGAAAATCAAGGAGCAACAAACTGAAGGTAATCTAATCCTGAAAATTAAGGAGTAACTAACTGAATTTAATCTAATCTTCAATGACCAAATCTAACTAAACTAGGCATATGCCAATTTGAATCAACTTTCAACACTCCTTCAAAATTGCACACTCCAAACTCATTTCTGAAATAAGAGAGTGATTTTGTAAGAATATCAGCTATCTGCTCATTTGTGTTGTAGTACTGCAGATTGATCAGTGCTTTTGCCACAAGCTATTGAATGAAGTGAACTCAAATATCCATATGCTTCATTCTTCCGTGGTAGGCTGGATTCTTAGCCATGATAATTATCGCTTTGCTATCATAATAGATTCCAGTTCCTTCATCTTGTTTTTGATCAAGGTTTGCAAGTAACCATCATAACCATACATCTTGACATGCCGATGAAGTTGCTGCTGCATATTCAGCCTCAGATAATGATAAAGCTGTTGTTCCTTGCTTCTTCTGTTTACATGAGATGGCTCCTGATTCCAAATTGAATATATAACTGGAAATACTCCTATCTTCCAAATAGCCAGCCCAATCACTGTCAGTGAATCTGCACAATTTGAAATTTGAAACATGATAATATCACAACCCAAAATCTATTGTTCCGGCAATATAATGCAAGATCCTTTTTGCAGCTACTAGATGATGCTGTGAAGGGTAACGCATGAACCTTGAAATAACTCCAGTTGTGAATGCTATCAGGTTTTGTATGAGTTAAGAGACAGCAAGCCACCAACCAAGCTTCTGAAGTAACTTGGGTTTGCTTGTTAAGTTTCATCTTCTTGCTGCAACTTCTCATTCAAATTCAAAGGTATGGCTGCAACTTCACAATTCAGCATGCTGAATCTTTTAAGAAGATCAGTTACATATTTCCTTTGTAAAACAAAAACTCCATCTTCTACTTGATTCACTTCTAGACCAAGAAATTAACGCAAAAGACCAGATCTAACATTTTTTTTCTTCATAGAAACTTTAAATTCATCAACAAGAGAGGAAGAAGAACCCATATAAAATATGTCATCAACTTATTTCAAAAAATAAAATAAAATATGTCATCAACACAGGGACAAACAATAAGAATACTTTTACTATGTCTCTTCACATAAAGTGTGGGATTATTCTCGCTTCTTTCAGAATCATTTTGACGAAAAAATGAATCTATCTTGCTATACCATCCTCGTGGAGATTGTTTTAGTCCATATAAGGCTTTCATTAATTTATAGAAATGTTGTAGCTTGCATTTCTGGACTTTCAGTGAGATCCTTCAATATGAATTTATTAACTGAAGCTTCAACTTCTGCTTTTTTCTCAATTCTAGTGAGCATTCTCCTCAACTTTGAAATTTCTTGCAACAATCACCTTCTTTATTTGAATGCTGAAGACTCTATAACCTTTGACATTGCTGCTCAAGCCAAACAATATGCCAATTTGAGCCTTTTCGTCCAGTTTGTCTCTTTTCACTTGGAACATGGATATACCAATGAGTTCCAAACACTTTCAAGTGCTGCTGTTAGTTTTGAGCCAATCAAGCTTCATATGGTGTTTAATCCTTCAAGGATATCTTTGCTTCAAACCTTTCTGGAAGACTCACAAGGACATTTTCCACCTCTCTTATTGGCCAACTCCTCTCCCAACATGCTCCCTTGATTCACAACTTTCATGACACTATCTATGAAGTTTTTTTTTAAAAAAAGACATTTTCCAGTTACCCATCCTAAGAACCTCAAATTCTCTTTTTAGGTTGTGCACTTGTATTTGCTTTGTTTTTTTACTCCCTTGGAATTCCTTCTAGTTCCATCTCGAGCTTCTTTTCCAGCTTCACGACACATAATCCTTACAAAGATGGTATCAGAAACTGCTGAATATATGAAAGAGAGAGCCTTAGAACTTTTTGCTCTCTCTTCTGCATAACGGTTCTGTAGAATTATGAATTATTTTTCTGTATTTTTTTTTTTCTGTCTTTTACAACCTGGTAATATAACAAAATGGTTACTGTCAAATTGTGCTGTTTTTTCCTTTCCATTAGAGAAGTTTGTTAGTTTTTGTCTTTTTCTTCCTTCCTTAGCCTATAAAATGTTGTTGATTATCGATGAAAGAAATGTGAGTGAGAAGAAAAGAGAAGTTATTTCTTTTCTCAAGTTCTTCAGGTTCATTTGAGCTTTGCTCTCAACGGAATAGGATTTTCTCCAAACTCCACAGCTTTCCAAAGGTCCATTCTTTTCAAAAAGACCTTCATTCTAATAACTCATGGGTAGTAGTTTTGGCCCTTGAAGATGGGAGGTGAGGAAGAGCTTGAACTGCCGGAGGCTATTTCTGTTTTTGAGTGGTGGCTCTGAGTTTTTTGCAGCTGGTTTGGGATCTTTCTTAGCAAACTTGTATCCTCAGGAAATTAAAAGACACTGGAAACTTAACTAGAGATTACTGCAGAGACGTCAGCAGATACGAAGAAGAATGGATATTAGAGTTTAGCAGCAGAAATTAAGAGAAAGAAGAGAATAGACAACAAAGAGAGTCAAGGACTGCTTCGTTCTGAGTATTAGTGGACAATCTGTGATAATCCCATCAGTTTCAAATAATTTCTATTCATACCTAGATTCCCATTTCCACAAATTTGAAGACAAGTTACAGCTCTATATGCATGCATAAGAAAAATTCCTAAAAAATTGCCAGAAGATCTAACAACCATGACAGATAACAATTACAATTTAAGCATGTAAAATCATTACTTTAAACATGTAGCCAGCCGTTTACACCCGCTCTCAATCTTTTTCTTCCCACGCTTGTATTGAACTTGTGGAGCTGACAGTTTTGGGCTTGAGTTGAAGAAAATCATGGGACAGTTGCCCAATGGCAGACCAATTTTGGCAGCCAGTGAGGGAGATGTTATGTTTCAGAAGACTCCTTAGAATGTTAGAAGAAACTATCTCTTGAATCAAAGATAGACCAAGAGCAACAACCTGTTGCTAAAATTATTTTCTCAATCATAACTTATTTCTTTTTTCAATTGAACCATCATTTGATATGATAAAATTAATAATGGTGAATTATGAATTTTTGCAGCATTTCTAAAGCTAAATATAGAAACCAGTGCCAAGTAAACATAAAATATGTATAGAATTCACTTCCTCATATTCTTTACAAAACCATAATTAAATCATTGTATATTTTGTGCACAATTTTTATGTCTGGAATTTCAGTAGGGTTCGTCGGATTAGAACCTCCAAGCCACTAGGACTCCAAGTGAAAATGCCAATACAGCCGCGGCAACAATGGCGTTATTCTTGATCAACTCCAATGTTGTCTCCATTCCAGAACCAGCTTCCTCTTCCCATTTCTTTAAAAGCTCCTCTCTGAAACTATCTACATAGTTCCTTTTGTTATTCTCATTCCTTTTGTTCTTCTCACTTGCATCATACTGTTCTTCGTCACTGGAATATTCATGGCTGCTGTGTTCTAGTTGATTTATACCATTTTCATCTTCATCACTAACTAGTTGGTTTTGTGCTTGTTTAGGAACAGTCACATATAGAATTTCGTTTTGAAATTCTGCTGTAATGTTATCCATGTCTGAATTCTCTGGCAGTTCAAAACTTTGATCGAAGTATATTGTCTTATCACTATGAACTTGCCTCTCGCCACTGATGTTTATGTGGCCAGTGTTATCAAACACAATCCTCACGTTCTCGAGTTTGAAAGCTGTTAGTATAAGAATGAGAGAAGTGAATGAACTTGATTTATTTTTACTATCACTGTCATACTTTGAAATCATTTTCATTTTTACTCAATAGATACATACCTCTATCCATGTTTTCATAAATAACCACATATAAACATATGCATGATAGATTTTTCCATAATGGTAAAACTGATAATGATTAAGGTTGTTGATGTGCACAATACCAGGAAGCTTAACCAGAAGATTGTGAGCATTTGAATTATTTGACCAAGCTGAAGTAGGTACAAACTCTTCCATAATACTGCCGTGCTCGCAGGATATCTGGTTGGCCCTTGGCGATGCCATTGATAAGCTGTATAAAAACTCAAAACTGTATACAATGGAACAATTTGTGTTTGAGAAAGGATGCTTTTAGTTTGATTATGTTTTCGTGTGTAGAAATAAATTTACAAGTTAATAGGTTTTCCTTCATTTATTTATTCTAATCCCAAACTTGAAGTTTGCAACTTCCAACTATGGTAGGAGTTCTGAAGCAATTCATTTGGAGGAAAGGCACCTTCTTTGCTTTCATCTATCATAAAACCAAATACAAGATAGAATTATGGGTGCCGAAATAACTTGATGGAGAGAGCAAATGCATAACCAAAATCACCAAAGGGCTTAATTAACAAGTTAATGCTGGATTATACCTTAGTCAGTCGCTTTGCCATTCAAAAACGCATATATATATATATATATATATATGTAAATATTCACTTGCTTTGATGATTGAGTTACACCATTGGCACTTTATTCTTTATTTTTTAGGTAGATTTCAAACTTTTTCATCAAGACAACAATAAAATTTAAAATTTACGACAACCCATAAAATTTCAGGGTAAAATTTGAGATGATAATATTCAAGGTGAAGTTTGATATGCTAATTTAATTATATATATAGTTCTACATATCAACAAAGTTCAGGATCATAGCTCAAGGGCAAGTCCTCAAATGATCCCAGCTGAGAGTTCAATATGTTTCTTCAGTTTGTACATTCAATTTGTGATTTGTAGGCTAATCACAGAGTTTGATACATTAATTTTGTGGATTTGTAGGTTTTGGTACAAAATCTGGAGTAAAATTTACAAAGATTTTTCTCGTGAATCTTCTAATATGATCATGGATGTGGAGTAAGTCGACGATGAAGTATAGAAAAAATTTAGTTTCAATGTACCAAAACTGATTCAAAAATACTTAAATTGTTAAATAAGTGTATATATATATATATATATAATCTTAAACTCACATTATCTACTAAATTATAGTTTACTTTTTATAATTGAATTATTTTCATTTATATTTTAAAGCTCTATTTTGGTATATGAGATTCTTTCTAGTTTCTTTGGTATACTTTTATATATATATATATAAATTCAGACCTGCAAAATTGTCAAACCCATAAAAGAAGTCAAACTCTGAGTTAACATATGATCAACTGGCACCTCATGTTATAATTATCAAATCAAATTTAGATCAAGACTCTAAATTGACCATGACAGAGAAGTGGTTCTCCTCCATTTCCTCCAGGCGTCTCATTTCTTTCTCATCCCTTATTTTACTTTTTCCCATCAACCTATTTAAACCCAATCCCACCAACTTCACTTTTTAACTTCTCATTTATCAAATTTTCCTTTTCTTTCTAGTATATACATATATGTATGTATATATCTTCTCCTTAGGCTAATAATATAACAGTGAACAGTGAGAAAGAAAAGGAATTAATTAATGGCTGGAAATGGATTTTTATTTTTATTTACAATAATATTTGGTGTAATCCCAAGCCTCAAGGGTCATATTGGTGAGTATGATGATGTATGGCAGAAACGTGCTGAAGAAGCAAAGAAAGCTTCCATGGATGCTTACCATCCCAATCCTGAGGAAATCACCTTCAAATTAAACGAACAAGTTCACTTGTAACCTCCCTTACTCTCTACATATTAATCACATCTACATATATAAACTCACACCCATAATTATAATGGGTTATAGATTTGAGTTGAACTGTATTCCTGTGTGTTTTTTTCTTTTTGTTTAAAATTTTGTTTTTTAATTTTATTATAATCGGTGTTTATATATCACTATACTATAGGTCACTTGAAGGAACAAATAGCACGAGAAGGAGCTTGAAGGGGAAGAAGAAAAGAGGAGGAAGATGCGAAGCCACGAACCCAATTGACCGATGTTGGAGGTGCAACAGAAACTGGGCCAGGAACCGCAAGAAGCTAGCGGATTGTGCATTAGGATTCGGCCGAAGAACCATCGGAGGCCGAGACGGACCATTCTACGAGGTGACCGATCCATCTGACTCCGACATGCTGAACCCTAAGCCTGGAACCCTACGTCACGCCGTGACTCGCGACGGACCCCTATGGATCACCTTCGCTCATGACATGATCATCAAGCTAAGCCAAGAACTGCTAGTTACCAGCCACAAAACAATTGATGCTCGCGGTGCTAATATCCGTATTGCTTATGGCGCTGGAATCACCGTCCAGTTTGTCCAGAATGTTATCATACATAACCTGCATATTCATGATGTTCAAGGGGCGAGTGGAGGAATGATCAGAGATTCAGTAGGTCATTTTGGGCTTCGTACGAGAAGTGATGGTGATGGGATCTCCGTTTATGGTTCTTCCCATGTCTGGATTGATCATATTTCCATGTCCAACTGCTTTGATGGATTGATTGATGTTATCATGGGGTCTACTGCCATTACCATCTCCAACAGCCATTTCACTCGCCATAACGATGTAAGTTCTAATTATTTCTTCACCACCCATTACCAATATACGGAAGTTATTTGTGTCTATATATATATACATATTTATATATATATATATATGATGGGTATGTACGGATGGATGCAGGTGATGCTGTTTGGAGCAAGTGATAGTTACCCAGAAGATAAAGTGATGCAAGTAACAGTCGCGTTCAACCATTTTGGACAAGGATTGATTCAAAGAATGCCCAGGTGTAGATGGGGGTTTGTTCATGTTGTTAATAATGATTATACTCATTGGCTCATGTACGCCATTGGTGGAAGCAGTAATCCCACCATTCTCAGCCAGGGTAATCGCTTCATAGCTCCTCCTAACCAAGCCTGTAAAGAGGTACATCTCTCCCTGTATAAGTATATGCTACAGTTTTGTCTGTCCTGTTTCATCTATTAATGAATGTTTGAATGAATGGTCAGGTGACGAAAAGAGATTATGCACCGGAGAGTGAGTGGAAGAATTGGTCGTGGAGATCGGAAGGAGATCTGATGATGAACGGTGCGTTCTTCGTTCAATCTGGGAGGCCAATTATAAAGAAGAAGTCGAGGAATGTGATATCTGCAAAGCCTGGAACTTACGTTAGAAGGCTTACTCGTCACTCAGGTTCTCTTGATTGCTTCTATGGAAAACCTTGCTAACTCATCTTCTTCAACACATCACAACTGTTTTCTCTACGGCTCTTCCATTTTCTTGTCTTCCCCATTACAAGCAAACACACAGTAGAAGTTGATAGCCTGCACTTTCTTTTTTCCTTTATATTTTCTTCTTCTTTCTTTTTTTTTTTAATTTTATTTTTTATTTAATTTTTTTAAGTTTTGGCATTGTGAATTTATTTTATGAAAAATCAAATAAATGATTAAAAGGGTTCAACTTCATCTGTAAATCACTACTATGGAATTCATAGATCAGATTTTTTAATTATTATGGGTATTAATTTTATTTAACTTTAATTTCAACTAATTAATTCTGTGAATTATTATTATGTAGAATCCAAGTAGAATTAAATAATTACAAAATATATTGAATTCAAAATAAACTTATTTTAAATAGGGTAATTTAATTAAATTATATTATATAAAACATTAATATAATATACTCAGAAGAATATAAAAATTAATTTATTATTTATCTACTTCAAACCATGCAACTCTTGATTTCCTTTCTATATATATATATATATATATATGATTAATATAATATATACTAAAAATAAAATTAAGAATGGGAAAGTTGAATTAATAAAGTACCATAAATTGAGCAATTTAAAAGGAAAAAAAAAAAAATCACTAAAATTTATTTAAGAAAACACATGGAAATTATTTACACTTAAAATAGTCTCATTAGACAACTTTGATCACACTCATCAACCATTAATTCCATAGCAGCAAAGCTTGTTTGAGGGTTTATGACAAAGCATCAATTGAATTTTACTCACCCAAAAGAATTATAAAACTAAGAACAAGGAAAAACAAATTGAATTCAACTTTGTGGCTAAGTCTACAAAATGAATTTGTTTGAATTCCCAAATCAGAGCAGCTAACTTGTTCTGCAGCACAAAGATCAGCTGTTCCACCTTCTGGCTATGAAGGCACCTCAAGTCTAAGCAGCTTGGTGAACTGCACCATTGATGGAAGCTCATTAATATAAATCACACAAATCTGATACATGATTCTAAATCCAACCATTTTCCCTTCCCATTTCTGAATAACTATGAGATTCATGATTCACACCAAAGTTTCTCTCTTTATCTTACAACCACATACCTGAGATGTCTTGAGCTCCAGTTCTTCCCATTCTGAACACGAATTGCTACCTTCTACTATACCGGTTCCAGCGTAGATTAGTGCCCCAACATCCTATGATTAAAGCATGTCCACATCAAAATAAGACAAATGTTTCCTTCTGCTTTAAATTTCGACCCTATTCCAAACCAACTAGTTAAATTTCAACCAGTGGAAGTATAAGTCCATCAATGTACGATTGAAGGTGGGAATGATATTAGTTTAATTATGTATTAGATATCCTACAATTATGTTCAACTATAGACCACTTTTTTCAAATTTTAACCATTGGAAGTATAAATCTATGATTCTAGGATTAAAGATATTAGTTTAATTATGTATCAGATATCTAAATTATAAAAAAGTTCTACATATTATAATAACTAAAATGAAAGTGATTTTTTGTACGCTGCTTTCCTTTTCCCTCCATTTTTTCTGTCAAATTATACTGAAAAGAGAAAAGGTAAAGCCCAGTAGCAAAGTGTTTTACCTTTTCCACTAAGGCTGACCTGATGCCAACAGCAAATTCACTCTCTCCTCCGCCAAACCAACCAACAGGCCCGGCATACATTCCTCTGTCAAATAATTCTGGAAAAAAACATATACAGCCAGCATTATCCATCAAGATCTAAAACATCTTGTACGCCTGAAAAGTATACAGAGTCTATCTTTGCCATTCCCAGGAACTATCCCCCAAGTGGCTCCTCTTCGTTTTCGGTAATTGCTTGTTATAAGTGTATACATAACTTCCAGTTGCCTACAGCCTATTCAATCACCCTTTCAGCAACCAACAGCTAAAATAAATGCTACCAGCTAGATTACCAACCAAGAATAAAGTTGCACTTGCTTAATCAGATGGTAAGATGTGTACTTGGGACAGTGAATATAAAACTATGTTCTTTTAACTTCAACGTATCAACATAATGGACTCAAGAAAGAATTCCAAGGCTCTTTGTGGTCAATTTAGTTATGAAAACAGATTGTTTTCTCCAGAACACAATGCTAGTATAGTAACCAAAGAATATCAAGAATTCAAAAAGAAAAATAAAAACTCCAAATAGTTGAAACCAAAAATATAAAGTGGAATGTATAGATACCAGTTTCGGTAATTAAAAGCCGTGCTTCTTCTGTTGGAAATCCACAAACTGCAGGACTAGGGTGAAGAGAGTCCAAGATATTAAACTGAGAGAGAACAAAAAATTGAAAAAGTCAACTAAAAATCAAGAGAAAACAAACATAAAATCCTTCCATAAACTAATAAGGAAACCTACTTAAGATATCTTTTAGAAGATTTGATCAGACATTGAATAAGGGTTTATCATAGAAGAATAGATTGTAACTACATCATCTATACCTCATCATCTTCACTTCTTAATGTACCATCTAATCGGGCATATAAATGTTGAACTCGAGGGAGTTTTCTTATTGCTTTTTCTGGGTCAACCACTACCATATCACATACGGCCTGCAAAAGCAGAACGCAAGAGAAATGATCATGAAACCATATTGACACTGCTGCTTTCTTGAACATAGCTCTAAAATGAGAAGGAAACTTTCCAGCAAAATCTAGTATATTGTAATTAGTCAACTAGCCTGGAGCCCAAAGCATCGCATGCGTCTTTACATGTTTTAAGACTAATATCAAAAGCCTTGATGATAACGGAGTATCACTATAACAGACATAAATACTCTTCCTTTTCTCAGTTCTAGGCCTCCATAAGGCACAACTTAAGTAACAATGTCACCCAAATATACTTGCCTCTAACTTTCTTCTTATGCTCTCTCGCACAATAGTAAACTCAAGGTGATCTTTTGGACTGCAAATTGCACAAATTAAAGAGATAGATTAGATTCAATATCTCTGCCATTAGTTTCAAACAAGCTGTTAGAATTATTTGCAGTATGAATATAGTCAAATATCCAAAGGAATGAAAATTTTCTAACTAGCTTAAAGTAACAATAACCTGGAAAGTAAGTCAAGTTCTACTTGAAGATCTACAGATTTTGAGCCACCTCTGGCACGAGTTCCAGCCAAAGCCTCACTTTTAATGCTAAGCTGTTTTCTGTGAAAAAGTTGCTCTGGCTATTCACAATGTTCAAGTAAGAAAAAGAAAAAAGCCATTTGACCTCAGCATCTGTAATAAAAACTATACCTTAAAAGAAAGAGAGAGGACTTAAATCCAACTTTAATATCACCAATCACCCATTCAACAACAAAATCATGGATTAAAGATACCCTAAAGGCTGGATAGAAATCGATTTAATATTTTGTAACAAATCTGTAAGGTGATAGTTACCGTGTTTCCAATAAAAGCCGGTGCATTAGGTGGCTGGAGATAAAACTGATAAGCATTTTCCCCTTCAACCTGCAAAAGCATAGGTCAAGCACAAACAATATTGACTTTTTATAATATGATATACAACAAGAGCGAGCAACTAAACCACAAGGACAAATTACAGGTACCTGTAAGCATGCTAACCATGTTATGGGGTCAATATTGGTAGCAGTTAGAACCCTGCTGCTACGAGCAAGCACAACCTAATTTCTCCAAATCAATTTCAACTCATCCGAGAAAATTAAACATGGAAAAGAAGTTTGACATGTGTAAATCATTGAATACCTTAAGGAGTGGTGAGCTACTTTTGTTTATAATCTCCAAAGCTCTCTTAACAGCAAGATGCCAGTGTGTCTTACTGGGAATATGATTATTGCTTAAAATGAAAGTTTTTGAAGCTTCTTTCCTTAGCTTGACTACAATGGAAGAAACCTGCATTATAGATCATAGGTAAGGAAGAGAACTGAATTCAAATAAAATTAATGTCATACCCAATTAAGGGGACCTGTTGTAGAGTAGATTGAAGTGCGTTAATGGCGTTTTCCCAGGTCCATGAAAGAGCATTGTCCCATGCAACAGTTGCGGCAAGCATTGAACCCCTTTCAAGCTCATCAAACTCAACCTGTTATTCATCATCTAGCACCAAGTCTTATAAACACAAACTATAGAAATTGCAAAAACTTGTTAATATGAGAAAACCCATTTCTGTACCTGAGGAATCGTGAAGTAGAAAGAACCAAAAGCTTCCCATTCTGGTGATACACTCGCACTGGCATCGAAGCGGATGGCACCATAAGCACGAATCAACGGACATGTTGAAGACAAGAACCTTCAAGTAAAAACTAGTAATTAAATATTTTTACTTCTCTTTGCGGAAAAGAGATTTTCAGAGGAGTGCCCTGTGTCTATACAAAGGATATGTATGTGTGTGTGTGTGTGTGTGTGTGTATATATATATATATATATATATTAACCTTTTGATGGATCTCCAGTCAGGGTAAGAGAAGGGGTGGAGATGGCGGAAGAAGACGGCTGAGCCGACTCCAGCGACACTGATCAGATTATCCGAAAGTGAGACTGAGTTGTGGCCGTTTTGGGTTCCGTTAGTGAAGTCCAAGAAACGATCAGAGTTACCGGCCCGGCTTCGACCGGAGAAGAAGCAGTGGGGAAGAAGTCCGTACTGGGCGTGGAGCCAATCAATTGCATCTATTCTGCATTGAATTGGCACCTTCAACTCCCAAATTGAAAAAGCATCAGATTCTTATCCAACTCTTTTTTATCTTCATAAAAAATTGGGACTGGCAAATGAGGATTAACATCCCAATAGAACAAAAAATAAAAAAAGTAAATAAATAAATAAAAGAATTTTCATATTAGTGGTCAGTGCAGAGCGAATGAAAAACCAACCAACCACGTGGCAGACACCCAGTAGAGATAAGAAGCTACAATATTATTATCTCCAAGAAATATTAACAAGGCGTGTGAAGAAGAAGATGAAGAAGGACCTGAAGGCGTATGATTCCAGAGGTAAAAGGACGTGGGTTTGACTTCAAGTGACGAATGGCTGAAGTGAGCGTGTCCATGGCTAATGCTGGAGATAGAACTGAAGAGAAAGTACGAGTTTCAATGGTTCCAATGGGGACTCTGGGGTCTCCTTGGCAGCCATTCATGGACAACCAACAGGACTGGTATCTCTGCTGCAAGTAACAAAAGAAGTCTGTCAAGAACATTAATTCATTTTTACAGAGATGAAGAAGGAGGTAGCGGGTGGCTCACGTGGATTAATTGTCTGACTGGTAATTGTTGGCAAGAAGAGAAGTTACATTTCGGTGGTTCCGAGTCTATAAAACGAGCAAGACAATGCCCTGATGTTGCAGCGGTTGCCATGATTAAACGGGAGAGGAGAGAAGAAAGATAGCAACTCTTTGCACTGCTATCTGCTGAAGATTACTTCGTACTTGTGTACATACATATATATATGTATATAAATATATAAATATGTAAATATATATATATATATGTATATCTTCTTCCTTCAATGACTTTCCTGATGACAACTTATGTTCGAGCTTTTATAGAGCCCGTTGCGATTAAGGACAAAAAAAGTAAGAACAGTAAAGAGTTGTTGATTCGTGGTCTCAAATTACTTGTATTAAATAGAGATAATACCACCCATTCCTTGGTATTTCAATTCTTTTTTACAAGGGTATGGATTGCTTCTAATTGTTCGCTCTGAATGTGTTCTTTTTATAAGGTTAATCATTATGGTTTTATATATCTAAAATATGTAATCTTTTGAGTTCTATAAAAATATAAATCACAAGCAACTAATAATTTAAATTTAAATTTTAAAAAACTAGTGGTTTTGATCAAGAAAATTATTGGGTCAATGAAGTTTACGCTCAGATACATTTTGGATAGTAATAAGGTACGTACTAATTTAGTTATGAACTTAAATCTTATTAGTTTTCGAATTATAATTTTTTATTATGTGATGTGTGATATTGATGAGTATATCAAAAATTTATATTGGAGATTTTGATACTCAGTTCTACATCGAAAATATATCTGATTATTGAGTTTCGTATAAGAGTTTAACTCACGCATTATCAATAATTATAATTTAAACTTTTAATTGTATGTTTAGATATATAAGGTTATTAGAGTAGTAATGTTTGAGTCTAGTATCATTAATGACAAATGATATTAAATTATACAATAGTTTAGTGATTCTAGCTAGTACCATATTCAATTTTGTGAATTTTGAGATTGTGATTTGTGAGGATGTGATGTATGACTCGAATTAGTACACTAAAAACTTACGAGTGGAGACTATAGTACATTAGTCTTACATCAAAAAGATATGCGATTATTAAACTCTATATAAAAGCTCTAACTCATATACTATCAACAATTTGAGTTTAAATTTTTAACTATAGGCAGTTTAGATCTAAAAAATTATTAGACTAGTAGTTCTTAGATTAGGGCATTATAAATGATATCAAATCATTCACCTATTTCGTGACTCTGACTAATACGATTTTAGATTTTGTGAATTTTTTGAATTGTGATTTCTGATTGTGTAATGTGTTGGTGTAATAAATAGATTAAGAATTTAAGTGTTGAAAACTGTGATATCTCAGTCTCATATTGAAATTAAAAAGATATATGATTATTGAATTTCATATAAGAACTCAAATTGCATACTACTAATAATTTAAACTTTAATTTTTTTAGCCAAAGATTTGAGTTTAAAAGTTATTAAGGCAATGGTACTTAGGTGTATGGATGTTTCAATTTATTATTTAAAAAAATTAATTATATTATTGTTGATATATATGTATATATAAATTAGTTATTAAATATACAAATTTCTAATAAGATATAAATAGAGATTATATTTGTTGCTATGAAAATAAAGATATCAAATGAAGCAAAATACAAAAAAAATTATTAAAGTTAATAGAAAATTGTTATTTAACTCAAATAAGGCAAGACATAGCATGTTGGCAACTCCTACACTATTTCTTAACTTAAAAATACACTAATTGTAATTTTTCAGTAACTATACAAATTGGAAATTTGATAAAATAAATTTTATGCTTCTAATCTTTTTATTGAAAAAACACAAATTTTATGCTTCTAACTATACAAATTGGACATTGTTTTTTTATAAAAATAAAATTAAATGATAAATAAGAAGTTAGTTGTGCGGTCGAAGATATATTATTGGAATAAAAAACATTATAATAACGAAATATTATGATCAATTGAATTTGGATAACAATGTCGTAGTAATCAAATAGAATTGACATTCTTCATATTGCATATGAGAATTATTTTCAAATAAAAAAATCATTAGATAGGAGAATAAGCTATTTCAAACAAAACAATAATTAATGACTTGAAAATAGATGGTTTCCACATGCAATTATCTTGAAAAAATGAGATCACTAAAAAATGTAAAGACTGTACCGATTCAACTATTTTATTAGTTTGATATAAATATATATATAATATAGGGAATAAATGACTAAAAATTAGTCTAGTAAATTTTTTTAAACATAATCTATTTATATGAACTGACTGTTAAAAAAAACATATGAATTGTTAAAACTGTGTCTTAATACCCTTCTTCAAGCTGTCACGTGATATCAAGAATGCCCAACTTCTTCAATAAAATAAAATAAAATTGATCACAACCTATAATTTTGGTGAAAATTTCTCCTAATTGAAGAGTGATCGAAATACGAGAAGTAATAATATCTTTAGATTGTGATCAATATGGAACAAAATAAAAATCTATTTTAATATGCTTGGTGTGCTCATTATAGACAAGATTGACACTACTATATAAGGCAATTTGGTTGTTGTAATAAAGTTGCATAAGTCGAGGATGGGAAACACCAAGTGCATGAAGAAAATTGTGAAACCAAAGAAGCTCACTAGTTGTAGTTATCATGGATCGGTACCCAGCTTTGGCTGAGGAACGAGAGAAAGAAATTTGTTTCTCAATTTTCTATGATATTGGGGAAGTTGAAAAAAAAAATAAAATAAAACCAGTAACAGAGTGTCGAGTCATAAGATAACTGTCGCAACCAAATTACAATAAACTCAAAGAAAGAAATCACTTGAGGAAGACAAAAGAATACGTTGACCTAGAGTTTACTTAAGATAGCAGAAAATGCAAAAAATTGCTTATAAAAATAAGGTTGTCTAAGATCTTGCATAAATCTGACTGAATATGTGAACAACATATGTGATGTTAGGTTGAGTTATGGTAAAATAAAGTAAACAGCCAATAAAACATAGATACTAGTCAAGATCATAAATAAGTAGGCATAAAATAATTAATAAATAATATTGTTGTTATATTTAAAAAAAAAAAAAAACTAGTCAAGTTCCAAGCATGCCATATTCTTGAATAATATAAAGAGTGTACTTTCATTTACATAAGGAAATATCAAAAGGTGACTATGCAACTTACATACTTCAGAAATATTTCAAATGACAAAAATTTCGAATTTGAAGCAAGTGTATAAATATTACTTGAATTTTTCGCAGCTAAGAGAATTGTTGCAAGCAAGAATAAGATCATCTATATAAACTAAAATAGCAAGAAAGATGTTACCTTGATGAAAAATGAAAGAGAGTGATACACCTTAGATTACTTCAAATCATAATATAGAAGAACACTAGAAAACTTGGAAGATCAATTAAGTAATGTTTGTTTAAGACCATATAGTGACTTATATAATCAACATACTCTTGAACTACTCAGATCATCATTCAGGGGTTTTATCCATATAAACTTACTCAGTCAGGTCACCATATAAAAAAGCATTAGTTACATTTAGTTGATATAACTCCCAATTACATGCTGCAACAACAATAAGGAAGCATCAAACACTGACCAATTTAGCCGTAAGAGCATAGGTGTCATGAAAATCAAGATTCTCAACTTGTATGTAGCCTTTTGCAACCACGCATGCTTTAGAGTATTCAATGGTACCATTTGCATTATATTTGATATTATAAACCCACTTACATCTAATAATGGAATATTAATTAAGTGAGGTTTGTTTAAAACCATATAGTGACTTATATAATCAACGTATTCTTAGATCCTTCGGATCATTACATCTAGAGAATTTATTCATATAAACTTCTTTAGTTAAAGTCGAATATTAAGAGTTATTTTTATTGTCAATGTTGGAAATTTTAATAATAGAATTTTCGGCTAAAATTTCCTTTAGCCGTGTTAGCTAAGTAATGGCACGAACAAAAAATAATTAAGATTGATATTCTAATATCATGTAAAGATTTTGTACTAGTAATATGAATATATATACATGATAAAGAAAAAAAAATTGGTTAAAAATTAGTTTAACAAATCTCCTAAAATCTTTCATATTTCCATGAAGGGATAGCTAAAATCATACCTTTAGAAAGAAAGATAAAAGATTTTCAAGCAAAATTATATCTTTTTTATTTGCTAAAATTTGTTATATTTATAGCAATTGTCTCCCTTTTTTGACAAAGACTAAAAAATATTATTGTTTTAAAATTTTCAAACATTTCCCTCTAATTTTCTGCGACATTAATAACATATTTTATTAATGTTCAAAATATTATTAACTCTTCTAAAATTTATGATCAAGAAAAGTTGGAACATTATTTTTTTTTTCTTAGTTGTATGAATGTTGTATCATATTTTATATTATGTAACTTTACAATGTTAAACATATTTTATATTATGTGACAAACTATATAATCAATTGAAAAATATAATATTTTTTTGTTCGTCTTTAAAAAGTAAGAAACAAAGCGAAGAAAAAATCCATTGAAGATTAAAATAAAATACACATAAAAAATCATCCATTAATTTACTATTTGCAAACTTTTCAGTAAAAAAATTTGGTATAATAATCTGAATTTTAAAAAAAATTATATTTCTGATTCAATATTATTTTAATAAATTTTTTATTCCATGACTAAATTCTTTGATCTCAAATAAAATCTATCTTTTATGAGTTTTTTTTCTCATATTTTTTTGTTAGATACATAACATTAAATTAGTATATATAATGAAAAAAATTTGGGTTCTGCTGAGCTAAATAATTCAAATATATAGATCTTAAATTGATAACAAAAAATCATAATTGATGATGATAAATTATACTGTATAATATTTTTTTTATTAAATTGTTATTTAAATTGTAAATTATAAGTTATAAATTTTGAATATTATTTAAATTTTATTTTAATATTTTAAAAAAATTAAATATATTGTTTTTTTTCAACTAATAAAAAAAAACAAACTCAACTCTCATCAATTATATAATTATTGAAATTATATATTATTGTTCAAATTATAATTTTGAGTATTGCTTTGTTCTAGTTTTATAATTTAAAAATTATATAATTTAATCAAATTTTATTTTCTATTTAAAGATAAATAAGGCTACGAAATGTGTTAATAATGGTCATTACTTATTTTTATAAGTACACACACACACACATACATACATGTATATGTATAATTTTCATTTGAGAAAACTTTTAAATCATCCTAAAACTACCAACCTGAACCAAACTAAAACCATATTAAAACTACATATAAACAGACTGGAGAGGGTTGCAAGCTGTTGCTAAGGTGATTATTACAAAACACTCTTTTTTAAGTACAAGAAAATCTAGAGATATGTTCATCCCAAATCTAAAGACTGACATGAACCTCAACAGAAATTGAGATTTGGTCTTGCATTCCTCAAAATCTGCAAAAGATTGTCCAGACTACAAAATCGAAGAAGGCCACTTTTTCTTCTCTACACAATTACAACAACAGCTTATTGAAAGCTGGAAAGAACGATACAAAAGATATCCAAAACTGCTAATTATAAGACTAAAAATTACTCATCGTCCAGATCAAGCCCACCAATTCTCTGTTTTCTCCTATCAAAAACAACCTTGAAGGATTCTCGCTCTGCTCGCAGTTGCTCCTGGAAGATACTTCGCTTGTTGGACTTCCCAATGCTATTAGTTGATGTTGAGCTCTCCTCTTCATGCAATGGGTTAGACTTCTGCAAGTGTTAAAAACATCTTACAAGATTATTATTGTCGGATGATAGCATCAATCTGGCTACCCAGGAAAGCAATACAAATTACCAATCCATAAAAAGCATAACACCTACTGGTTGGACTACACATGCTTGAAAACTCAACTATTCTGTTTGGATAACGAAGCTATTTGGCATTAAAAGATATCATGATAAAATACTTTTTGTTTCTTTGGCCATCTATATATGTAAAATTGAAACGACATCTATCTTACTTACCGAGTTGTAACCGGCACCAGGTCCAATTACTAAAGAGAACACATTTGCCTTCTTGGCAGCGCCAATAAAAAATCCAGTATTAGCACCCTGAAGGAAATGGAGGCAAACTCAATTGGTCAGCAGGATAGTAAAAATCACTTAATTGAAATTGAAGAACTAATCAAGTGAAAACATTTCAAATCATAAAAGGAAAACTGAAAACTCCAATATTTTGGTTGTCACATTGACATGACATGGCATGGCATGCTTGTCGCTTAATAGTGATGATGCCTATAATTTGGTAATTCAATCTGTCAACATCCCTTGACAACTGCATTTCTGTCGACATTGCACCCAACAGAATAGTCATACAGAACTTTTTTTTTGAAATAAGAATAGTCATACAGAAATTATATATGACATCCCACTTGCATTGGCTCCAGCCATCATGCAATCATAAAGAGCAGATAACTCTATTATGAAGGCCAAACTTGTAACCACATGTGATCATTAGCACACATCTAGAATGTCCAGGAGACAATATAAATCATTCATCAAACATAAGATACTGCTCTGCTTAGTTCAAATTCCATCAAAGTAACTACATTGTTTTTCTGTCGGCAAAAGGACCTCCTGTTTTTTTCCAGCTTACTCCATCATATTTTCCTCCCAAACAATTCCATGGAATATGTCTCACTTTTTAAGTAAAATAATAAGGTGTTCAGTTCACCTTTTTTACAGGAACTTATAACAGTACATCATGAATTGTAAGCAACAAAAATTAAAATATTATAAATAACTAAGGGATAGCTAAGTATTTTACTTCATTAACAATAGCATTTTTTAGAGTAAGCTCTCTAAAAAAAAAAGTTGGGAGCCAAAAGTTTTCAAAACACTATTGATGAACTTATACTTTTTATCTCAAAAAAAAAAAAAAACTATTGATGAACTTATAAGTTGCATGATTTATAAGCTTTTGGTTGTTTACCAAATGTGTAGAAAAGATTTAGAAACTGTTGAAAGGCTTATAGACTCTTATTGAACAAAAAATAAGGTCAGTCATATTGTCTAAAGCATACACAGCATGTCCCATCGGAAGACTCTAGATTGCAGTTTTTTTATAAGTTAAAATGAGAGGGATATTAGACCAGGTCGGCAAGAGGGTGTATGTGACTTTAAAACAACGCAACTGCAGTAACTAAAAAAATATTGATTTTTCCACCAGGCTAAATTAACATGCACAAAAATGAATTGAAATCACCAATAACTTCTGAAAACAGATGTTACCTACAGATCCATTCAAATGAGTTGTTAAATAGGCAATAAAATGTTCAATGATTATCTTTCATCCTCTTGAAGCAAAAAGCTAACAAGTTCACAGAAAAACTGAACAGTCAAGACGTGAGCAAGCTTCAAAGTATGAAACAGATGCAATATTGCACATCAGCAAAAAATTACTAAGTATTATTATTCCAAAACAATAAATACCTGATCACCCCACCGAACAGATTTTCCTCCCTTCCCATACGCTTTGATCAACCCAGAGAGGGCATTTAGATTACCCCTTACACCATCAGAAAATTCTCTGTCATCTTCCTCTAGATCATTTGACCATTTGCTCCTGCTTAACTCTTTCACTTCTGTTGGACGGCTCCCTTCTGCATCCCATCTCTTTCCATCATTTGAAGAATCTAAAATGTGGAATTGCAGAAAATTAAAATCCAATTTACATGTTTATCACTTGTTAAAAATGAAAATTTTGATGGATCTAAGAAAGAGGTGAGAGAAGCCTCCCCGGAAATGAGTTCTGAAAGCTTGTCCTCTCTCTCACAAAGAAATAGATTTTATATCTTGGTAAAAACATCCAGAAAACTGACTTAACCCTCTGCAACTTACTAGACCAACTGCTCAAAAATTACATTGAGACCTCCAATTACCTGAAAACTTGAAACTACCAAACCTGACTCAATCCAGTTTACCATCTCTGCTGCAGTGCACATATATCCCAAAAGAACAAAAAGGTTGCGTGGCAAAGATGTACCCATAAAGATAAAGTAATTCAGAGAGTTAAATATTCCTATTTAAGTATTAGAAGCAAGGAATTAATGTATACCTTCGGGTCCATTGTTCAAAGCAGGATGTACTATGCTCCTCTCGGGCTTTTGCTCTGGCAGTCCAGAATCATCTTCCATATCCATGTCTACCTGGCAGATTGGATAAAAAAATTTAAGATCAGTGAAGGTAGGAGAATATAGACTGAAGAAACAAGAGAGCAACTAGTGTCCTATGGTTCAAACTTCAAAGTCTACATTCATTAATGATTATCATGAATTATTAAAATCACTAATTGGCATTCTTTATTCATAACAAGGAACACTACAACATGCTATCGAGGATACATTTCTTTTATTTAAATTTTCAACCAATTTAAGTTCAGTTAGAAGAAATTAACAGTAAGACAGGGGGGGGGGGCAAATGAGATTAACAGGACTACTAGTATTTTTTAGCCCAAAATCAGTAAACATTTTGCATGGACCTGGATATACACAGATATAACCAAAGTACTAGAATGAATCTTCCCATGCTCCTAAAGTACTTATGTTTGGCAAGTTCCACCTCATCCCAGTTCTATATGAATTCAATTATCATCAGGAAAAAGCCCATCATATTATAGATAAGATAAAAAAAAATACCGTGATTTAATATTTATTCACTTCTAAAACATGGAAAAAAATCATCGGCTAATCAAATTATCAATTGAGTCTTGAAAAAGATTCAACAAAAAACAGCAACAAATCCACTATCTGTTTTACATCAAACAATACGTGGAGTAACTCCTAATATAGCAGTAGAAGCAAGACGTGTAGACAGATCAACTCATCAAGTTCCCATTAAAATAGGATCCATTTAAGGAAAAGCACTTACCTCTTGAATTCCACTTTCCTTCAGGTCATCCCCATGAAACAATGACTGTCAGAGCCAAAAAAAAAACATAGCATCAGATATAATACAAGTGACAAAATTAACAAGAAAGGTCCTCAATTTTATTAAAATATCATAGGCTAATAAGAGCAAATTACAGGGCAAAATACCATGTGGTTTGGTTTATCTTTTTTCATTTTAAACAAGACTGTCACTTTTTTAATATATTGGATTTTTTCCTAATTTTGATTTGCTTATCTTGAACATCAATGTCCTTAAAACCTAATCGTATTATGTAAAATGAGAAACTATGAAACAACAGGCACTAAATTCCAGCAAAAAAATCAAAAGTACGAAAATTGAAAAAATTTAAACCACAAGGTTTTAAAGTGTACTTTATCTGCTAATAAATCCCCAGTTGATAGTATAACTTTTTATTTCTTCCTTTTAAATCGACAATTTTTAGTCAAATACTTTTTCTGACAATTTTTTTTCTTTATAGAACTTCCCAACATCCACACCAAATTCTTCTTATTAAAAAAATAAAAACAAACTGAAACAATGACAGGAGACCTTGATTTCTAGTTGCATATATAATGATGGAGCTTCCTCCCACTGTCCCGCCATCTTTTGTATTTCATCTAGTGTAAAACCATGCACATTCCTAGCTGCACAACCCTGAAAATCCATCTAGCTATCAGCATAATGGAAGAATTGAGGGAGAGGAACTCCAATCTTGCCTGTCAACACTTCCTTTTCAAATAAAAGAAACTAAAAAAAAATTACAGGGAAAAAACCAAAAAAAAATTACATATATGGGAATCATAAGAAATTGTGCCAATGACAGAAGTTTCAGAAGAAAATTATAAACTTAAATCACTGATATAACTCAAAAAGAATGTAAAACTTAAGAAACTGACCACTGGATCCCTATATGTAGCCTCTAATATGTAAACTTCATAGCCTGATCGCTGCAAGAATATAATGCTCAGTTAGCAGAGAAATTTAACAGAAAATGAAAGCAAAAATCAACTGTACTGTCATTTAGCCTCATCAGTATCGTCATCGTTAAAGACAATATAGTAATTATGCTAATCATCAAGAAATGCATTGGTTTCCCCATATAAAGATCTATAAACAAATCCCCTAAATATGGATTTCAAATGGACCACCTTTCATACAGTGCACACCCAACCTCAAAATCAAAGGATCCCATAAAACCATACTTCGTAAGCATCATATAGTGAAAACCAAATAATGGAAGTGCTTCATTAAAAAAATCCAGCAGTTTAGAAACAATGCTCAGGTGAATTATGCTAATCATCAAGAAATGCATGGTTTCCCCATATAAAGCATCATATAGCGAAAACCAAATAATGGAAGTGCTTCATTAAAAAAATCCAGCAGTTTAGAAACAATGCTCAGGTGAATTATGCTAATCATCAAGAAATGCATGGTTTCCCCATATAAAGGTCTATAAACAAATCCCCTAAATATGGATTTCAAATGGACCACCTTTCATACAGTGCACACCCAACCTCAAAATCAAAGGATCCCATAAAACCATACTACCTAAGCATCATATAGCGAAAACCAAATAATGGAAGTGCTTCATTAAAAAAATCCAGCAGTTTAGAAACAATGCTCAGGTAAATTATGCTAATCATCAAGAAATGCATTGGTTTCCCCATATAAAGGTCTATCAAAAAATCCCCTAAATATGGATTTCAAATGGACCACCTTTCATACAGTGCACAACCAACCTCAAAATCAAAGGATCCCATAAAACCATACTACCTAAGCATCATATAGCAAAAACCAAATAATGGAAGTGCTTCATTAAAAAAATCCAGCAGTTTAGAAACAATGCTCAGGTGAATTATGCTAATCATCAAGAAATGCATTGGTTTCCCCATATAAAGGTCTATCAACAAATCCCCTAAATATGGATTTCAAATGGACCACCTTTCATACAGTGCACACCCAACCTCAAAATCAAAGGATCCCATAAAACCATACTACCTAAGCATCATATAGCGAAAACCAAATAATGGAAGTGCTTCATTAAAAAAATCCAGCAGGTTAGAAACAACGCTCAGTGAATTATGCTAATCATCAAGAAATGCATTGGTTTCCCCATATAAAGGTCCATCAACAAATCCCCTAAATATGGATTTCAAATGGACCACCTTTCATACAGTGCACACCCAACCTCAAAATCAAAGGATCCCAAAAAACCATACTACTTAAGCATCATATAGCGAAAACCAAATAATGGAAGTGCTTCATTAAAAAATCCAGCAGTTTAGAAACAATGCTCAGGTGAATTAGAGATCAAGCTGGGTGCCTCAATTCAACAGCAGCAAATGATCTTAAGAAGTATTGCTGATTGTTGTGAAGTTATTTGAGTTTTCCAAGTTCCTTCATTCTTGAAAAAATTTGAACCTTTTGTAACATCTTCTTTCAAAATTTTCATTTAAAGGTGAACCAAAATTTTTCATAAAATTATCATAAACATAATGAAATTGGTAACTAGACACCAAAAAATTATAAAATAAACCACAATCTGCATAACAACTAAAGGCGCAATAAATGCATATTCAAGCAAAGGCAAACAACCATAGATGATAAAATTCAAACAACTGCCCAAGGCCCTATACTGAAATACAACTACTTAGTAATTAAAAATTGCTCCAACTGTAACAGAACAATCCATTGTTAAAATGGCCAAGGAAATACAATAAGATGTGTTGAAATTATGGCAGCCTAGAAAAAACAACACCACATCCCAATCAACCAATAAGTAAGCTCTCAGGTGAAAAAGCATGAAACAAGTCAAGAAGCATTTTGGAACAAAAACTAAACTTGGGTGCACCAACAAACAAATTGGACTCTCAAGCACTCAAGGAAATCTAATAAAGTAGATGGACAATATGCCATTTCCAATATTGCAAATAGCTAATTACGATATTCTTCTAGCCAAGTTTAATAGCAAAAGGAGCGGACTAAAATGTCAAACAAGATCAAGAGACAAAGCAAGTTCACAGTCAGAAGAAAACCCAAAAAAAAAAAAAACTTATTGCACATCACATCTTCCTCATTGTTCAGTGTTTTCCATTTATGAATAATCTTCCCAATAATGTAATAGAAGATTATTATTTCATCCCAAGAGGTAATAATAGAGTTCATATATTGACAACACAAAAACTTGCAATTGCTAGAAATGGTGGGGTAAGGGGGTAAGATGATAGAAGAGGAGGTGGAAATCTGAAATAAGGCACCAGAGCAGAAGATTTAGAAAATATTTGTCTTGTAAGACAAGAACTGGGTGATGAACTTGCATAAAATAACTATGTCTCTTGCAGATACAGAGAGAGAAAAAGATAAGGATCCATAATCTAAGGGTTGTCAAAATATCTAAAAAGCCCCAGAATGCTCGAAAAGCTGAAGGACAACAAGGATGAAAAAATAAGCACTAACCCACAAGTATTAACTAACAGGTCAGTGTAACTAAGAGAAAAACAGCATACAAACGAAGCAAATTGAGATCATATGCTTAAACCTCAACAAGAATTAAGTAACAACAGGATGGCCTGCAGACCTTTAAAGTGTTTCCAGCTAACAGGAAAATGCATACTTGCAGTGGTTGCAAGGAAGAAAGAATTAAGAGTATACCTTTGCGGTTGCCCAAAACTGAGCAAAATCAGCTACCCGCAGATTGCGGTCATCCACTAAGACGAGGCACACATACCAGCAACAAAAGGGTCAATTGCCGAAACAAAACTGCATCTGTAGTTAGTGAAAGAAGCAGTGCACAGGCACTGGACCACTTAATTTACAACCAAACTAGATTGTTGAATCGCTGATCTCTGTAATAAGCCAGCATAACTGGAAGAACCTTGAAGTATTTCATCTTAGTTTAAATGCCTAATGAGTGAAATTTTTTTGGTAGAAAACAGTAAAAGCATCTTAATCTCCCTAAACTAAATACAATTCAGCGAGGTTTTGCATGAACCTGCCTTCTGGAATGGAAAACCCAAAAAGCCATTTCCTCATCATCATTAAACCAAAAGAAACCAAGACACCATATTAGTACCCACTTCTCAACACAGGACACCAGTTAACAGTAGAAAAGAAAAAAATATCTAAAAATTGCCAGTATCCTTAAACATGGTGATAAGATAAAGAAAAGGCAACTCATACCGATTACGAAAGTGAAAATCCCCTCCTCAAGAGTCCTCTTAAAAGCTTTCAGCATGCTTGTTCGATAAGCCTGAAGCCCATACACATTGGTACCAGTATTTCAAAAGACAACGAAATTGCAAACATCATGCACAAGAAAGATAGAAATTTATCAAAACTTGTTGCATATTTGGGGTATTTATTTAATTTAAAATGGCAATACAAAAGGGGCCATGACCCACATAAGACAACCAAAGCATAGATTTAGTCATCAGCTTAATCAAAAGAAATATAGTAAAACGAAAACAGTATGTGGAATGTCCACTTATCAACAACCACCTGTTACGATGGGATAACCAAAACTGAGAGGTTCCATAAGCCAATTTATCCAACAAAGGAATTCAAGCAAAGCCTCGTCTGCATTCAACTAAATGCCACACAACAATGTCCCAAACCAAAGTACTTGTTTAATATCAGTTTATGGAGAAGTGATTTGGCAGCAAATATTTTTTGCCTTCTCTTTTTTTCCTTTAACTTACAGATAATGAGTACTCTAATGGTTGGAGGTTGCCCTTCAACAAGCCAGAGTTAATTCCATCAAGGAACAAGAAAATCAACAACTTGTAAAATATCTGTTATGAGCCAATCAGTAATAATACAGACGAATACAAGAAAATGTAAAAGTCCTTAAGAGTTCCTTTGCAGCTAGTCTTGGCCTCTTTGTTTTTTTTTTTTTTAATTTTTTTTTTTGTTAGGTTAGGAAGAAGTTATTCCAGATAGTTTGGACGTTAGCCAGGCAGTTTTAAGTTTACTTATTATTTAAGAGCTAGGTTAAGGATCTTGGCTTGTCTCTAATGATGGATATAAAGCTGCAGTTCCTCTAAATAAAGCAGCATGCAGAATTTGTCTTTAAGTAAAGTAGAGCTTCTTTCTACCCTCGAGCAATCAAAGGGTTCTCTCCTAGTAAGCCCTCAACTCTATATCTCTTCTTAATGAGCCCTTATCCTTGAAAGATCAATGAGTTCTCTCTTAATGAACTCTTATCACTCTATTAAATATTGGAAATAAAGAAAGAAATTCCGGCAAACTCTCTAAAAGTTTACTGGAAATTACAGTCAGCATATCCCATAACCAGATCCTAGTTTAAACAATTGGTGTCAAATCCAAAAGTTATGGATGACTGTTTGAAGTAGTTGTCCCTCTTGTTGGGTGTCACAATCACAAGATCTAATGAGCCTTATGTTTTTCCATCAACAGTTCCTTTCCTTCTAGAAATTATCAGGACTGGACATGCTCATGACCAAGTATGAAGAGAGCAAGCTTTATCTCCTTGGCTATCTTATGGGTTATTTAGAAGGAAAGAAATAGAACCGTTGAGAGCATAGAATCTACTTTTTGTAGATGTCCCTCTTGTTGGGTGTCACAATCACAAGATCTAATGAGCCTTATGTTTTTCCATCAACAGTTCCTTTCCTTCTAGAAATTATCAGGACTGGACATGCTCATGACCAAGTATGAAGAGAGCAAGCTTTATCTCCTTGGCTATCTTATGGGTTATTTAGAAGGAAAGAAATAGAACCGTTGAGAGCATAGAATCTACTTTTTGTAGAAATAAAGACTCTTGCTTCAAGACCCTGGCTTTTTGATTAAGAGTAATCCTCTTTATTCATATGAGGATTTTGGAGACATTATTGATATCTTCATAGACATGTAAATAACCTGTACACAGGCTGCATTCTCTTGGTGCCTATTAATACTAATAATTTATTACTTTCAAAAAAAAAAAAACAAGAACAGAGCAAGGCAATTGAAGAGAAAACATGACAGGGTTGCCTTTGAGTCTACAGGCTGTTAACTACAAGGTAGTAGATACCCTTCCAAGATGCTTGAAGACAAGCTCGCTTTCGGGGGACGGAGCAGTGTTTCGGGCTAACAAGCAATTTACACACAAAGACCAAACAAAAACTTCAATTAAATTTTCTGCAGTTGGAGGTTTGTGTGAAACTGTTCGTATCTTTTTAGCTTTATTAGATGTAGGAAAAAATTATTAGAGATAGATTTGGGATTTATCCAGGGAATTTGGAAATCACCTATTCTTTTAGGAGATTGTTGTAAGATCATTATCTTTTCTATTATGTCGTATATAAATCTGCAGTTCCTATCAACAAAGCAGCCAGTAAAATTTGCCTTTTAAGAAAATAGGAGTTTCTTCTAAACAAACAGATCAAAGTTCTCTCTGTTAATGAGCCTTGCCTCCATATCCAAGAGACTGAAAGGTTCTCTCTCCACAAGACCCTAGCGTCAAGAGATAGAAGGTCCACTCTTAATGAGCCCTTTCCAATCTATTAGACATTGGAAATTAAGGAAGAAATTCCAGCAAACTTTCTAAAAGTTTAATGGAATTCGCGGTCACTACACCTTAACCAAGATCCTATTTTAGGGACCACAGCAATATCTAAGCTTGTCACTGTTGCAAATCTTATAAAGAGATATTTTGTTCCTAACAAGAAACTAACAACCTTTTTGGAGAAAGAAACTAACACCTTTAAACATAATCCCTTAAAATTTAACAGCAATTTTGATTCCAATTTGTTATTTATTAAAAATATTTGAATAAAATGTTTTATATGATTCTCTTCCAAAAAAGAAAAATATCTTATATGATTTACAATCTAAGCAAGGCAAAGGTCTTTCATGTGAAGAAGAATATACACATATATAACACCATATTATGACATTCTACATAATCTAACAGGTATTACCTCCTCCATTTCAGGTTCATAACAATATTCCATCACCTTCTTTATCACAGGTTTCGTGCTCCAAACTGAACTTGATAATTTTGATGCATCATTCTCCTCAATCTTCAAAATGTAAGAGAAAATAATGATTCATATGTTTAGTAATGTTCAAATGCTAGGGATAATATAAAACATGTTTCAATGATTGGGTCTCCATTACCCATTTGGTACACATATTCAAGTGTGTACCATGTGATGTGTATGATGTCTAAAACCAGACATGAAAAGACCAATAAGGGTTCTATGTGAACACCAAAAAAAGAATTCTGGAAGCAATAAACCTTTTCAACTTCAGTCATGAAATAATCATCCATAGAATGAATTCGCGGAGTATCACCCCCGTTTTCAACCTCAATGTCGCGCAACATCTTTGCTAAATAGCTCTTCCCACTACCTGTAAACATGACAAATGCATAAATAAGATAGAAAAGACAAAAGAACATGCTCAAGAATATTAAATATGCTTTACCAAATCCATTATTTTTTTAGGAGTTCACCATAGAGCATCTGGAAAGAAAAGTGAAACACTTTTATAGATTATAGTGCCAGTATGAAGTAAGATAAAACAAGCTAGAGCACATATAAAATGATTTTTTATAATATAGAACAGCATCAAATTTATGTTCAGGATCAATGAAAGTTTTGTCCTATTATGCAAGTCCAGGAAATCAACTTGCTGCAATATTTTAAGTGGGGTAGAGCTTTTCAATTACCATCCATCATTTAAGTTTAATCACCTTTTTTTACATTAGCAACATCCAGATCAGCAATTTCAGAATTCTACCATGAATTATTACACCATTTAATAATTTACAGTTTTAACTGCATCTTTAATTGCATTATCCCAAGATAACTTTTTGTTTTCTCTTTTAACCAATAAAAACTGTCTTCTATACAAAGGGAAAACAGAAAAAAAGGAGTAAGAAGCCACAATAAACAAACTGAGAGGCGAAGGCTTCGTTTAGTTGTGCTTTCTGAGTTGCTTTTTTTTTCCAAGATGATAGTGTTTTTAGAAAATTAGTGCCCGGTGATGTATTTCTTAGTTTTTCTTATTTTAATAAATTTCAATTAGAAAGAGCAAATTTGGCTCCTTTTAGAAAGCAAACACATGGTTACTTTCTCAAAACAATAAAATTTGCTTTCAAGAGAAGAAAATAAAAAATAATTAGTAAATTCTAATTACTCACTAAATATTTCCATAGTCTTTCCAGAAGTTTAAGATGAAATTTCTTCAACTTCTAAACAAATAAAAGTTTTGTTTAAAAAATAGCATAATTATATTACAACACTTGTATTCCGATAATGTCTTTAGATACATTATCACCAAATACAAGTATTTCCTATAGCACATCAATAATATTTTGTCAAAGATAATTTATTAAGTACTATAGTATTCCTGATTAGTGTACCCTTTTAATAACAGCAACTAAAACCATACTTTTTAGAAAAGAAATTTTTTTCTCAAACCCTACCAAAATAAAGCTAAAGCTGCCAGGTGCAACAAAGATCATAGAAAACCTAAAGAGTGTTTGGAATTGCTTAAAGCAGTATGTTACTTAGAGGAGTAAGATACTTGAAACAAACAAATTTTGATTTAAAAAATAAGCAGTTACGTGCTTGGATGAAGTGTTAATTACAAAAAATAATTCTTTAAAAAAAATTAATAAAAGTTATATATTTATAACAAATAATTTATAGTTTACATAATTTCACATATATTATTAGCTTTAAGTGAATATAAAGATGAGTAGTTAAAAAAATCTGCTATACTAAAAGAAGCTAAGTAAATTTATTATATTAAAAAATAAGCACCTAAAAAGTAAAAAATAAGGTCTACTATCTTCTTAAAATCACTTTTAAAAACCTAAAAGCATCATTTTCCTGCCTTTGCAAGTGCAAATTAATGGAGCAGGCACATAAACCATAAGCAATTACAATCATCCTCCTATATTCCAAACTCATAAAAAGAGGAGAAATGTCAAGAAAAATTTGTACTTAAACCACCAATGCGAGTTAACACTATATATATATATATATATATTCAAGTTATGATCAACTGAATTTTCTCCCACTTAGTGAAATTTTGATTCACATCAAATATAAAGAACCAACATTTTAAAGGATGAAAAAGGGCTTGAATCCACAAATGTAGGTTTTGCGATCTTATATTGTGATATTTTGTAAGCTCATCTGGTATCTTCAGATTTTTTTGTTTAAATAAAAAGTATAAATATTCATAAGACATACAACTCAAGAGACCAACCTGGTAAGCCTCGTAATATTATCACAAAATGATCAGGACGGGAGGCCCGATGAGGTGGCTTGAACAATTGAGAAGCATCAATTACTTTAGGCATATCTGAAGATATCTGTTTCATCTGGAAAGCTTTACCATCAACTCCATATTGCATAGACGATGCCTGGAAAATGGCATGAGAACCATTGGGTTCATCAGAGAAGGAACTTTTAACAGATACAAAATCCAAATGCACCCAAATTACCAAAGAAGATATAAATGAAGCTCATAACAATCAGCTTAGGTATACCTCCGTATTAAACGCAGTAGATGAATGCGGAAGTGGTGTGTGATGATAATAAGGCTGTGACGAGGAATGAGCTTCAGCAACTGTTGGATAAGATGAATTACCCATAGCAGAGGAGTTCACAGGAACAGGAAACAAAGTAAAGGTCTTGTTTGGCGGCGATGAGCGAGCCGTAAACTGCTGGATTGGCGGATCCAAAGGAATCGGCGGCGGTGGAGAAGCAGGAAGCGGAGGCTGACCGCTGGCCATCGTTAAGTACCCCCCTCGTGCATTCGTATTCACCGTCCGAAAAGCGGCTCCAGGAACAGTAACTTCCTCTGGGGATGCATAATTAGAATTTTCTATTGTATATGGTTGCGGTGGTCTAATCTGATTATTCCCCATCGCAACGCTAAAACTCATCTCCTTATCATAAGAGGCTTGCCAATTATTCCCGGGCATTGAATCGTTTGGCTGAATCTGCTGTGAATTATGAGTATAGTAACTATCAGTAGTAGAATAAGCCAAACGCTGAGTTAGATTTCCCTGTTGATCCACCTTATTATTGTTTGCATTATGGAATCCATTTCCGTCATTATTCAGTACATAGTTTTGTCCTTGTTCTGAAAACGGCCTTTTCCTGTTAACAGAGGCAACGCTCGCGGCGTCTTCAAAGTTGTACATCTCCGGATTCCTAGGCGGCACTGCTACTCCTTCTAAACCAGCACCACCGTGATCACGGATCAGCTTCAGTCTCCGCTCATCCTCCAACGAGATCGTCACAGGTTGTTGATAACCCTCGTCAGCAAAGGAGCCTGAAGCAGAATGAGAACCGATCTCATCAACCCTAGGCCTTTTATAACTCCTATCCACCTCGCCTTTATAACCATCAGCACTACCGTATGAATCGTTCACGGACTGCTGCCATGGTCTCGGATAATAGAAGCCAGCATCAGTAGAGTTAGCTGCACCCGCATAGGGGCGGTGGAAGTGGTGCGCTCTCGGCGGTGCCGGATAGGGGGAGAACCCGGGTCGAGGGTAATGGGCCTGAGGTGGGAAATTAGGGTTCTCCTGATTGTAGGGCGCTTGCGGAGAGCAAAACGGGAAGTGCAACATAGTGCAAACAGGGCATATGTTCGGTTGGGCTTCTCTAGGTCGCCATTGATGATACTGATAATAATGATCCATGATTAGAGCTTGACAAGAACCCTAGGTACGGCAGAGATGGTCAGAAGAACAATTAACGACGTTCTCTAAATCAGGGTTTCGATGAGAGTGACCGAGCGATGGAACGAAGAGAAGGCTGCTTGACAGGCGCCTTATAAATGTTCCCAGAACCAGGATAATTTTTTTTTTTTTTTTCAAGGGAAAAATATAGACTAGAAATATAAAAGCGATCTAATGACGTGGCAAAACCTAACTCGTCCGATTCCTTTGCGATTGAGATTCTGGTCTTCCCCGGTCGGGGTACCTTTTCCCAACCGGGATCTTTATAAATTGACTCTCCCCTGTCTGATTCACAGTCACCCTTCGCTCTTTGGTTTCTCGGTAATGCGCTGATGAAGATGAAGATGGACGACTTAGACTTCGAGTTCAATTTAGTGACCGCTGAAACGTCCGGTCACCATCCGCGACCATATCACTGCCATCATCGGTCATTTCTTTCCAAAATTTTATAGTGTGCAGCGCCAGTTCTGCATCGATCTCGGAGAAGAAGATGATCCGACAGGCATGGATACCGGTCTTCTCTAAATACGCTCTCTGAAGATAGAAATCTCCTGAGGAGCGACTCCAATTCGACTTAATAAAGAGTCCTTAGGATTCTGCGATCCCTTGGGAGATCAAGCTACTACTGCGTTCTGACTGTTGTCTTCCGCGGCCACCATTCAAGAATCATAGACCATATTCGTTCCTATTCCTACTCAAGACAGTGTCGCACCGGTAAACTTATCGTTAACGTGGCTGCGGTTACGTGGAGGACAAACAGGAGAAAGTTAACGACGACGTTTCCCCGGCCGTTCCCGCCGCCAAGTCCGCCATTGAAGCGCTGAAGAATTTGAGGAGTGGAATTATTCCGAGAGTAGTCAAGAGTTTGAGATATTCACGAAATACTTCTCGCATGGATCACAAATATCTTGGCGTGCTCGAATATTTTCACATTAGTGTAACATTTTTGGCAGCTCTAATTTATGAAACTAATTATTGATTTTTAAATGGATTTTTATATTATTTTTTATTTGTTCAAAATATAGACAAATCAATTTTTTATTTATGTAAAAGAATCTAATATTTTAATAATTAAAAATATTTTGTTCTCGAATTATATTTTTATAATAAAATAAAATTAAATAATACTAATGAACTCATAAGATTATGATTATAAATATTTTTAAGAGAAGGAATTAAAAATAATCTATATTATGCTTGTTTTAAATTTGTTATATTCTATTTAATTCTTAAATTTTTGAATTATTTTGTACATAAAATTTAATTATAGTTTATATATTTCATATGTAACACCCAAATATTTTTTTTATATATCATTTTTATTATTTTTATTTATTTTTCTTTTTTTGTATTTGAATTTTTTTAGATTTTTATTTTATTTAGTTTAATTTAATTTAATTTAATGAAAATAATAATAATAATAATGATAAAATTGGGTAAAAATATTATTTGAATTTAATTGAAATTGATTTTGGAAAAAATATATGAAAATTTGGATTCTGTGAGTGTTTTTGAAAAGAAAATCGGAAACTGGGGGTTAAAACGCAATTTAGAAAAGTTGTGCCACGTCAGCAGCCTGGTCAGCAGCCCCGGCCAACCAAGACACGCCGCGTGGCAAGGAAATGCTGACACGGGACCGGCCACGTGGGCGATCCGCATGCGCGCGATCGGACAGCCCAGATCCGTTCTCGCGCGCACAGACGACCCAGATTCACGCGTACGAACGGTCCAAATTCAATCAGGCACGGACGGCCCAGATTTAATCCCAATTAAATCGCGATCGGACGGTCCAGATTTAATCTTGATGGATGGTTGAGATTAAAAGGCAAAAGGAATAAATAACCCCACCCACACCTGACCACAAAACCCTAGCCGCCAGTGCCTCGCCAGAGAAGAAGAACCAGATGCCGGAGGAGCCGGCCGCCGCCACCTGCCGCCGCACCGGAGAAGTTTTTGACCGCCAATCGAGGTAAATTTTCTCCCCCTATCTCGTTTTTTGATGCTGAATCCGCCTATGGCCAAATCGGAGCCAAACCACCGGCCAAATAGCCGAAAAACCCTGCCGAAGTCCGGTGCTGCCGCCGCAACTCCCCTCTATTTTTGCCTCCGATGAGGCCCTCCCCGGCCTCCGTTCGATGCAAATTTTATACTACTGTGATCACCGTTCTTTTCTCTACAGGTTGATCGGAGCCAAACATCAAAACGTGACTCACGCCGGAGGAGCCGCCGCACCCGAGAACACCGCCGCCGGTAAGTCTCGATTTTTCGTAATTTTTTAGCCCACCGAGGGCCCTAGGGTTGTTTTATCACAGGGACCGATGCAAGTTTGGCCGAAAACGGCCAACCCGTGGCGGATCGCCGCCACTTGTCGCCGGAGAACGGCGGAGCCGCAGTGCCAGAATTCCAATATTAGCCAAAAGGGGCCCTAGGTTTGATTTGGGACTTTTTGAGACACGTGCAGGTACCGATAGTGCGTTTCAGTTTTCCGAAAAAAATTTAGAAAAATTAGGGACAGCCCGTATGCGCGCTGTAAAGTCGATTTCAGACCCCGAAATAAGTAAGGACCTCTCACCCTGTTTCCTATCACGGTATTAAAGCTAAATAAATAATTAAACTGTACTTTGTGACTTTATAGATGTATAATTGATTAAATTGGAGCCCGAGTTTGATACATTGTTGGTTAGTTGTTGTTTGATCTAATTTTCAGTATAAAATGCAGTATGCTATTTGATGTAATTATGTTATGGTCTCGTATGCATAAATCATGGTTTCTTTTATTATGGTTTGTATTATGGTGAACTCGATACTGTGTTGTCTTGTTGGGTGTCAATTACTGGTTTACATATTGTGTATGATTGGATGATTGAGATCAAGGAAAAAGGCAAAAAGGTTATGTGAATTGATAAATGGATAATGTGGACAGCCTGACTAGATATCTTGGGAGACGGTGAACGGACCGGGTCCGTAGGGAACCCTACCGGGAACGTGGTCTCTCATGCCGGACGGGGTATAGAGACCTTATGTGTTTTGGCGCCCATACCGGACGGGGTATGGAGGTTTAGGGTTTTAGCGCCCATACCAGACGGGGTATGAGGACGGCCTTGGAATCAAGTTATTAATGTTAATGGTTCACGTGTAGCGGGAACCCCCTATGGATCCCCATGGATATTAGTAGGCTAGTAAAAGAGGAAAATATGTGGTTTAACGATTGAAATGCAAAGGCATGGTAAGTATTATGTTATAAAGTCTATATGATTTCATGATAATGATAATGTTATTACTTTCATATGTTGTTTTCATGGATCTCACCAAGGTAAGTGGACAGTAAAGGTTTTTATGTTAATAAACGAGTTTGTTATAAATTATGCTCCATTGGTCATTTTTATTTTCTACCCACCTTTACTTCCGTGGCGGTGAGATAGTGTGATGTCTTTACTGAGCTGGTGTAGCTCATTCCTTATTTAACCATTTCAGATCAGGAAGACGTTGTTCCTGAGCCCGTTCCGCAGGAAGACGGCGAAGGGGACGCCTAAAGACTTCATAGTTATATTTATAGTTCTTATTTCGAGTATCTCTTTTATTTAGTTTGTTCCTTCATGTTTTGAGTACGTTTTGGTTATTGTGTAAAGGATGTTAATCAAAATTTTTATTACGCTTCCGCATTTGAGATTTTTAATACATACATTTCATTTAAATTTTCAGGGCCATTACATCATATGTAATTATGTTAATTATACGTATATCTCTAATTCTATTGTAAATAAGTATAAGAATATAATAATCTACTAATTTCATAGCAATATATTTAGTAGTAATTCTCTATTAATTTATATCTGAAATACTATTGAATTAATAAAAAAAAAATAGTTTTAAAAATACCAACTTCTAAAAATTCAAGTCTATATTACTAGAGCTAAGTAACAATAAGCATTGAAGTACCAAAGTTAAGGTCCTAATCCAAGAAGGTGACCATATATCACCTCCTAAAAGGATCTATTGATCATCTTTAATTCTCCGTAATAATTTTATTCCAACAACTCTCTCTCACCTAGGATACTAGTCATGTGTAATTCAATTTTATGTTGTTACAAACCTCGTTTATAATTCTGAATAGAGAAAACAAAAAAGATAACAGAAAAAAGAGAGATCAATTGTTTTAAGTCGATATATTTTTCGATGTTTCTGTTCATAAAAATCTTACTATTCATAGATTACATATGGTATGAAATAAAAGTGTATAACCTTTAGGGGTGCCCAGAGGTTGCAACAACGGAGCCAATAATTATACCAGACTGTTACAACTAGATCGGTTAAGGGTCTCGGTCACTCAACTTTTATGTTAAAACCCTAACTATATTGCAGTAGCTGCACAAAATAAATATTATTTTGCCATTATATAGCATTTTTTACCTGACATCTGTTTTCTCCCAAGTTGTGTCATTCTGAAGTCTATCTGTAACAGCCCCGCAAATTTAAAAAAAATGTATGTATTAAAAATTCTAAATGCGAAAACGAAATAAAAATTCTGATTAATATACCTTACACAATAATCAAAACGTATTAAACGTATAAAAGAATAAACTAACTGAAGTAAACACTAGTAATGAATGCTATAAATAAATCTATCAAATCCTTAGTCATCTACTCGTCGTCTTCCTGCGGGACGGGCTCGGGAACCGAGTCCTCCTTATCTGAAATGGTTAAGTAAGGAATGAGCAACACTACCCCAGTAAACACATCACACTATCTCACTGCCATAGGAGTAAAGGTTGGTAGAAAACAAAAACGACCAATGGAGCATAATTTATAGCAAACTCATTTATCAATAATAAAAACATTTACTGTCCACTTACATCGGTGAGAATGAAAGACAATTTATGAGAAATAATAACATCATAAAATCATACACACTTTGTAACATAACATATATCAAACTCTCGTTTTTCAATCATCAGACAATAATTTTCCTCTTTTATCAGCCTACTAGTATCCATGAGGATCCATAGGGGGTCTCCGCTACACGTGAACCATTCACATTAATAATTTGATTCCAGAGCCGTCCCCATACCACGTCCGGTATGGGCGCCAAAACTATAAACCTCAATACTCCGTCCAGTATGAGGGTGAAACATGTCGTCCCCATACCTCGTCCGGTATGGGTGCCAAAACACATAAGGTCTCCATACCCCGTCCGATATGGGAGACCACGTTCCTAGTAGGGTTCTCTACAGACCCAGTCCGTCCACCATCTCCCAAGATATCTAATTAGGCTGTCGACATTATCCATTTATCAATTCACATAACTTTTTCTATTTTTCTTGGTCTCAATTATCTAATCAAACATAAACACGTAAACCAGTAATGAACACCAAATAAAACAACACAACATCGGGTTCACCATAGTTCAAACCATAATAAATGAAACCGGAATTCATGCATACAAAATCATAAAATAAACACATCAGGTATCATACTATATTTAAAACTGTAAAATAGATCAAACAACAACTGACCGACAAATACACCAGATTCGGGCTCCATTAGCAACCTTAAGCAATTATACACATCTATTAATTCATGAAATACCGTTTTATCATTTATTGAGCTTTAATACCGTGATAAGAAATAGGTTGAGAGATCCTTACTTGTTTCGGAGTCTGAAATCGATTTTATATTACGCCTTCGGGCAGTCCCTAGATTCCCTAAATTTTTCTCCGAAAACTGAAACACACTTTCAGTACCTATACGTGTCCCGAAAAAACTCAAAATCAAACCCAGGGCCTACTCGACCAATTTCAGAATTCCAGCACGGTGACTCCGCTGTGCTCCGGCGACGGCACCACCGCCCGCGGCGGCGATCCGCCTCGGGTTGGCCATTTTCGGCCGAATTTGGCCAAACTTGCATTGGTTCCTGCGATAAAACAACCCTAGGGCCCTCGGTGGGCCAAAAAATCACGAAAAACTAAGACTTACCGGCGGCGGAGCTCTCGGGTGCGGCGGCTTCTCCAGCGCGAGTCGCGATTCGATATTTTGCTCCGGTCAACCTGTAGAGAAAAGGACGGTGATCACAGTGGTGTAAAAATTGCATTGAACGAGAACAGGAAAGAGTCTCATCGGAGGCAAAAACTGAGGGAAGCCGCGGCGGTGCCACTCGACTTCAGTGGTGTTTTCCGGTCGATTAGCCAGTGGTTTGGCTCTGATTTGGCCATAGGCGGATTTAGCATCAAAAAACGAGCCAAGGGGAGAAAATTTACCTCGTTTGGCAGTCGAAAAATCCTCCGGTGCGGCGGCGGATGGCGGCAGCCGGCTCCTCCGGCGAGGGTACTGGCGGCTAGGGTTTGGGGTTGGTTGTGGGTGAGGTTATTTATAACCTTCCCCTTTTAATCTTAGTCGTCCATCACAATTTAATCTGTACCGTCCGATTGCGATTAAAATGGGAATAAATCTGGACCGTCCATCGCGATGCGATCTGAGCCGTCCGTGCGTGATTCAATATGGGTCGTCCGCACGCGTGATATCTGGACCGTCCGTGCGTGTGAGATCTGAGCCGTCTGCATGCGTGAGATCTGGACCGTTTGATCGCATGCACGCGGATCGCCCACGTAGCTCCGTCCCGTGTGGTCTCCCGCATCAGCGTCCTTGCCACGCGGCGTGTCCTGGTTAGCCAGGGCTGCTAACGTGGTACAACTTTTCTAAATTGCATTTTGACCTCCCGGTTTTCGATTTTCTTTTCAAAAACACCCCCAAAATCCAAATTTTCACCACTTTTTTTCAAAATTATTTTCAATTAAATCCAAAAAATAATTTTAACAATTTTTATCATTATTATTATTTTTATTTCAGTTAAATTAAATTAAATTACACCCTTATGAATAAATTATAAAATTTCAATAAAAATAATAAATAAGGGTTTGGGTATTACAACTCTCCCTCCCTTAAAGAAATTTGGTTCCCTAAATTTACCTCTTGCTCTTGATCGAACAAATAGGGATACTGGGCTCTAAAGTCTGATTCTATCTCCCAAGTAGCCTCCCTTGGCGTGTGGTTCTACCACACGACCTTTACAAATGATATTTTCCGATTTCGGAGTATCCTGTTCTTTCGGTCCGTGATACTGACTGGTACTTCTTCATAGAATAAGTCCTCTTGGAGTGTAAGCGGTTCATGAGCCAAGACATGAGAGGGGTCCGGGTTGTACTTACGTAGCATGGATACATGGAACACATTCTGGACCTTGGAGAGCTCTGGAGGCAGTGCTAGTCTGTAGATAGCAGTACCAATCCTGTCTAAGATTTTAAAAGGCCCAATAAATCGGGGGTTCAGTTTTCCCCTCCTGTCAAACCTACTAATTCCCTTGAAATGAGTGACCTTAAGGAATACCCAGTCACCTTTCTCAAACGCTAGATCTCTCCTCCAGATGTCTGCATAACTCTTCTGCCTGCTCTGAGCCGTCTGAATGTTCTTTCTGATTTTAACTATTTTAGACGTGGTCTCCTCTACCAACTCCGGGCCGAACAATCTTCTATCGCCTACTTCTTCCCAACAAATCGGTGATCTGCATGGGCGCCCATATAACGCCTCATATGGAACCATGCCGATACTCGCTTGGTAGCTGTTGTTGTAGGTAAACTCTATCAGGGGTAGATAGTCGTCCCAATGGCCCCCGGAGTCAAGAACACAAGCTCAGAGCATATCCTCAAGTGTACGAATTGTCCTTTCTAATTGTCCATCAGTCTGAGGATGTAAGGCAGTACTGAGAGACAGTTTTGTTCCCATGACTTGTTGAAAGCTACTCTAAAATCGAGAAGTGAACCTAGGGTCCCTGTCGGATACCACTGTCACTGAAACTCCATGTAATCTGACTATTTCTCGGATATACATTCTTGCCAACTTGTCCAAGGGGTCGGTCATCCTGATGGCCAAAAAGTGGGAAGATTTGGTAAGCCGGTCAACGATTACCCAGATGGCGTCATGTCCTGAACGTGCCTTGGGTAATCCCATTACGAAGTCCATGGTGATGTGTTTCCACTTTCACTCCGGAATCGGTGAAGGTTGAAGTAGCCCACCTGGGTGCTGATGCTCTGCCTTGACCTGCTGACATACTAAGCATTTGGATACAAAGTCGGCTATGTCTCTCTTCATCCCATTCCACTAAAACTGGGGTCGCATGTTTTGGTACATTTTGGTGCTTCCGGGATGCATAGCAAACTTCGACCTGTGGGACTTTGTCATGATGTTTCTCTTTAACTCACTGTCGTCTAGGACACACACCCTGTCTTGGAAACGGAGTAACCCATCGGCAGAGATTCAGAATTCTGAGCTCACTCCCTGTTCTGCATCATTCTTGCGGGCTACCAGGGCAGGGTCGTCTGATTGAACTTCCTTTATTCTCTGTATTAACTCGGTCTGGACTGTCAGACGGTCCAAACATGTGACTCTCCTCAAGTCCTGAAGTCGAACCTGTTGTGTGGCCCCAATTTGCATGCATTCTGAAACTATTAAATGGGCTAAGATACCTGCACTTTTCCTGCTGAGAGCGTCTGCTACCACGTTACCCTTAGCCGGATGGTATAAAATATCACAATTATAGTCTTTAAGGAGTTCCATCCACCTTCTCTAACGCATGTTGAAATCCTTCTGAGTGAATATGTGTTTTAAACTCTTATGATCGGTATAGATCTGAAAGGTCTCTCCGTATAAGTAGTGGCGCCAGGTTTTCAAGGCGTGTATGATTACGGCAAGCTCCAAGTCATGGGTGAGATAATTTTTCTCATGATTCTTTAACTGTCTGGACCCATATGCTATGACCTTCCCATGCTGCATCAGGACACAACCCAGGCCTAGATAGGAGGCATCACTATAAACTATATATCCCCCCGATCCACTCGGTAAAGCCAGTACGGGTGCAGTAGTTAGCCGCTTCTTTAATTCTGAAAAACTTCTTTCGCAGTTCTCATTCCACTCAAACTTGGCATTCTTCTTTGTGAGTCGGGTTAAAGGAACTACTAGGTTGGAGAATCCTTCAACGAACCTGCGGTAATAACCTGCCATTCCCAGGAAGCTCCGGATTTCCTTAACTGATGTCAACTTCTCCCAGCCAAGTACTGCTTCAACCTTTTCGGGATTCACTGATACTCCTTCCTTCGATATGATGTGTCCTAGGAAGGCAGTCTGCTCAAGCCAGAATCCACACTTACTCAACTTTGCATATAACTTCTTTTTTCTAAGGACTTGCAAAACTTGGGCAAGATGGTGAACATGTTCTTCTCTGCTTTTTGAGTAGACTAAGATGTCATCGATGAACATGATAACAAATTAATCCAAGAAATCTCTAAAAACTCTGTTCATCATATCCATAAAGATTGTCGAGGCGTTGGTTAGCCCAAATGGCATGACCAGAAATTCATAGTGTCCGTACCTAGTTCGAAAGGCCGTCTTGGGGATGTCTTCTGTTCTTATCTTCACCTGATGGTAGCCTGATCGCATGTCTATTTTAGAGAAGACATGTGCACCCTACAGCTGATCGAAGAGGTCATCAATCCTAGGGAGGGGATATTTGTTCTTAATTGTAACCTTATTCAATCATATGTAATCAATACACAGTCTCAATGTTCCATCTCCCTTCCTGGCAAAAGTGACTCCGGCACCCCAAGGGGACACACTGTGTCTAATAAAACTACTGTCTTGTAATTCAGTGATCTGTTTCCTCAGCTCTTCCATCTCAATGCGGCTTATGCGGTAAGGAGCAACCGAAATGGGCTGGGTGCCTAGCTGTAGGTCTATAGTGAACTCGACTTTTCTGTTCACTGGCAGTCCGGGTAGTTCGTCCGAAAACACATCTGGAAAGTCTCGAACTACTAGAATCTCTTGGATACAAATTTCCTTCTTGGGCTTGCCTAGTTAGAGAAAATAGCAATATTAAGGTACTAGAAAATTAAGAAAACTTGCCACCAAGGAATAAGTACTAAATGATTTTATTAATTTGTAAATGGCTTCTCATTGGAAGGATTAAATAAAACCTTCTTGTTAAAGCAATCTATGGTGGCGTGATATGCCGCTAGCCAATCCATTCCTAAGATTACATCAAAATCCCCCGTGTCTAACCCTATCAGGTCTACACTCAGTTTTCTATTTGCTATCTCCACGGCACAAGCCCTATAGACAACTTTCCCTAATAGTGTTTCACCCCCAGCAGTAGACACAAATAACATTGAATCAAGTTTATCAGGTAATACATTAAGTTTGGATGCAAAAACATGTGAAACAAATGAATGCGATGCACCAGTGTCAAATAAAACATGAGCAATATGGTCACAGATAGTGTACATACCCTGTACCACGTCCGGGTCGGCATCGGCATCCTGCTGGGTGAGGTTGTAAACCTTGCCCTGAAAAGGAGGTCTTCCTTGGTTCTGGTTCCTCGGGCACTCTCTCGCATAGTGCTGGGCACTACCACATATGCGACAGGTGTTGTTGAGGCGGTAGCATGGTCGGTCCCAGTGATCCCTGCCACAGTGCTGGCAGATCTTTCCACGTGCTGCCCCTGGAGCCTGAGGAGGGGCCTGGATCACTGGTCTGGGTCTCTTATTTGGTTGGACCGGCGCAGTAGGTGCTAGTCTGCGAGGTGGAGTTGAGGGTCGTTGACTCCCTACTAATTGAGGACGGGTGTTGAAACTCCTCTCCACAATCTGCGCCTTTGCTAGAACGACAGAGTATGTCTTGAGCTCTAGTACTAATAAGTGTTGCTTGATCTTTAGGCGGAGGCCCTACTGGAATCTCCTGGCCTTCCTGCCCTCATCCATCAATGTCTCCGGGGAGTATCGGCCCAGTTCTAGGAACTTACGAGCATATTCTGATACCGTCATGTTTCCTTGGACCAGCTGAACAAACTCCATCTCTTTTAGGTGTCGGATGTGCTCAGGGAGATACTCCACATGGAAAGCCGCTAAGAACTGCTCCCAAGTGGCTGATGTAGGCAGGGGTCTACTTGAGCTCCCACCAACGACCTGCTTCCCCTACTAGCATGTAGGAAGCAAGGGCAGTTCTCTAGTCAGGAACCACTCCCAAGGTCTTGAAAGCTCTCTCAGTCTCCGCCAACATGTACTGGGCATCTTCAAAAGAGGATCCCCCAGCAAAAGTGAAAGGGTTCAATCTCCTATGCCTCTCTATGTAGTCTGGGTCGATCAAAGAAGGAGCTGGGTCCCGTGGAAGAGGGACTGGGCCCGACTGGGGATAGACTGAGGGGCCCTGTGGTGGCACCTGCTGATATAGTGGGGGCACCGGATTGTACTGTGGCGGTGCCGGGCAGTACGGTGGCTGAGGCACCGGTTCACACTATGGCGGTGGTGCCGGGTGGTACTGTGGTGGAGCAGGCTTGTGCCGGGGTGGCTTGGGATTCACTTGCTGTAGCGGTGGTTCAACTTGCGGTGGTGGAGGAGGTTCGGAAAACTCCCTTCTCTCCTCTCGACCTTGTTGGGTGGCCATGATCCTTTCCAGCATCTCAAATATTATGTCCACATCGTCCCGAAGCGAATCATCCTGGGCTACTCAGTTTAGTGGGGGTCTTCCTCTCCTCATTTCTCTGCACCTGCATTTCAGAAGGAAGAGTTGAGTAACAATTTATCGGTGGGTATTTCTCTAAGCATTATTATATAAGGGATGAGTCCTAGGAACGCGGCTCTGATACCAACTGTAAGGGCCCCGAAAATTTAAAAAAACTGTATGTATTAAAAATTTTAAGTGCGGAAGCGAAATAAAAATTCTGATTAATATCCCTTACACAATAACTAAAACGTATTAAACGTATGAAAGAATAAACAAACTGAATTAAACACTAGTAATGAATACTATAAATAAATCTCTCAAATCCTTAGTCATCTACTCGCCGTCTTCCTGCAGGACGGGCTCGGGAACCAAGTCCTCCTTATCTGAAATGGTTAAGTAAGGAATGAGCAACACTATCCCAGTAAATACATCACACTATGTCACTGCCACAGGAGTAAAGGTTGGTAGAAAACAAAAACGACCAATGGAGCATAATTTATACCAAACTCATTTATTAATAATAAAAACATTTACTGTCCACTTACCTCGGTGAGATTCATGAAAGACAATTTATGAGAAACAATAACATCATAAATATCATACATACTTTGTAACATAACACATATCAAACTCTCGTTTTTCAATCATCAGACAACAATTTTTCTTTTTTATCAGCCTACTAGTATCCATGGGGATCCATAGGGGGTCCCCACTACACGTGAACCATTCACATTAATAACTTGATTCCAGAGCCGTCCCCATACCCCGTCCGGTATGGGCGCTAAAACACATAAGGTCTCCATACCCCGTCCGATATGGGAGACCACGTTCCCGGTAGGGTTCCCTACGGACCCGGTCCGTCCACCATCTCCCAGAATATCTAGTTAGGCTGTCGACATCATCCATTTATCAATTTACATAACCTTTTCCATTTTTCTTAGTCTCAATTATTCAATCAAACATAAACACGTAAACTAGTAATGAACACCAAATAAAACAACACAACATTAGGTTCACTATAATTCAAACCATAATAAATGAAACCGGAATTCATGCATACGAAATCATAAAATAAACACATTACGTACTATACTGCATTTAAAACTATAAAATAGATCAAACAACAACTGACCGACAAATACACCAGATTCGGGCTCCATTAGCAACCTTAAGCAATTATACACATCTATTAATTCATGAAATACCGTTTTATCATTTATTGAGCTTTAATACCGTGATAGAAAATAGAGTGAGAGATCCTTACTTGTTTCGGAGTCTGAAATCGGCTTTACATTGCGCCTTCAAGCAGTCCCTAGATTCTCTAAATTTTTTTCCGAAAACTGAAACACACTTCCAGTATCTACACGTGTCCTGAAAAAACTAAAAATCAGACCCAGGGCCTACTCGGCCAATTTCGAAATTCCAGCACGGCGGCTCCGCCGTGCTCTGGCGACGGCACCACCACCCGCGGCGGCGATCCGCTTCGAGTTGGCCGTTTTTGGCCGAATTTGGCCAAACTTGCATTGGTTCCTGCGATCAAACTCTAGGGCCCTCGGTGGGCCAAAAAATCACGAAAAATCGAGACTTACCGGCGGCGGAGCTCTCGGGTGCGGCGGCTTCTCCGGCGCGAGTCGTGATTCGATATTTTGCTCCGGTCAACCTGCAGAGAAAAGGACGTTGATCACAGTGGTGTAATTGTATCGAACGGGAACCGGGAAGGGCCTCATCAGAGACAAAAATCGAGGAAAGTCGTCGCGGCGCCGCTGGACTTCGGCGGTATTTTTCGGCCGATTGGCCAGTGATTTGGCTCCAATTTGGCCATATACGGATTCAGCATCGAAAAGCGAGCCAATAGAAAAAAATTTACCTCGTTTGACGGTCGGAAAATCTTCTAGGGTGACAGCGGGTGGCGGCGGCCGGCTCATCCGGTGACTGGGTCTTTTTCTCCGGCGAGGGTACTGGCGGCTAAGGGTTGGGGTCGGGTGTGGGTGAGGTTATTTATAACCTTCCCCTTTTAATCTCAGCCGTCCATCACGATTTAATCTGAACAGTCCGATCGCGATTAAAATGGGAATAAATCTGGACCGTCCATCACGATGCGATCTGAGCCGTCCGTGCGTGATTCAATATAGGTCGTCCGCACGCGTGAGATCTGGACCGTCCGTGCGCGTGAGATCTGGGCCGTCCACACGCGTGAGATTTGGACCGTTCGATCGCGTGCACGCAGATTGCCCACGTGGCTCCGTCCCGCGTGGCCTCCCGCGTCGGCATCCTTGCCACGCGGCGTGTTCTGGTTGGCCGGGGCTGCTGACATAGCACAACTTTTCTAAATTACGTTTTGACCCTCGGTTTTCGATTTTCTTTTCAAAAACACTTCTAAAATTCAAATTTTCACCCTTTTTTTAAAAAAATTATTTTTAATTAAATCCAAAAAATAATTTTAACTATTTTTATCATTATTATTATTTTTATTTCAATTAAATTAAATTATACTCTTATGAATAAATTATAAAATTTCAATAAAAATAATAAATAAGAGTTTGGGTGTTACACTATCTTATGGGAAATATAAATCCTACAATAAATGAAATAAATGGAGATGAGAGATTGGAGAGTGGATGATTGAGAGAGATGGTTTTCTACTAACGAGCAAATTACGCCCTGAGAAGGGTGAGGATTTGGCAAATCTGATTTTGAGTAATCCAAGCAATAAAAATAGTAACAACAGATAATAAAATTTGGCAAATGTGTGAGCTAATGAAATGGCAGACTAAATTGTACATGATTTTAATTTACCATAACAAGACACAGTAGCCAGATATTCCCAAAATAAGATAATGAAAACTGGAGTTCTTCATTCATTCCAAGAGTTTTTAAACACGTATTAACAGCATCAGGACTCTCGTTTCATAATTAATATACATATAAAGCAATAGGGCTCAATTACAGAAAACAATTATCCAATACATAAATACACAAATCAGACGGATAAGCATCTAGTCCCACACTTCATAACAAGACCATAAAAGAAGTAACAAACTCATTGATGCGAGGAAGCTTGTAGAAGTCCATCTCGAATCTGAGTAGCTACGTCGCGAACAGCACCAGGTCCATGAGGTATGAACACAGCTGAGGATTTGGAAGCAGCACCAATTTCTTTCATGGTGTCGAAGTATTGAGTGACGAGGACCATGTCCATCACGTCCTTTGCAGTAGTCCCCGGAACATTGACAGAGAAACCAAGCACACTGTCTCTCAGGCCATCAACAATTGCTTGTCGCTGGCGAGCAATACCCAGCCCTGAAAGGTACTTAGACTCGGCCTCACCTTCAGCTCGCTTTATTTGTAAAATTTTCTCTGCCTCTGCCTTCTCATTAGCTGCCACCCTCAGTCTTGCAGCTGGAATGGAAGTCATATCAGAAAATTAATTTGATATTAACGTTTCAGTCCAAAGTTCAAATCTTCCCCAAGGACCACATAAAGTGATAAAAACACCATGATAAACATGAACGAATGGAACAAGAAAGTCTATTTGATAAAGTCCAGTGAGCATGCAGTAACTAGATTGATCAATATATCATGATAATGTCAAAGCCATTGCACTCAGCCATCAATTATAACTTCTAGGATCAAGTTAAAAGAGTCTATACACTATAGTTCAAGGTTTAAAAGCACACGTAGGTCATATGAATTGGTTCAGTCCAAGCAATGGGAAACTCTTAATGGTTTAACTAATCAACAAAGTTGAGAGCGAATCTTACCAGCATTAATTTCATTCATCGCCCGCTTCACATGCTCATCTGGTTCAATATCAACAATGAGTGTTTGAACAATCTCATACCCATAAGCAGACATAGCCTGAGAGATAACACACAATTAAGTGTCACCAAACACAACAACTAACTCGCAGTGTCATGGCATTTGAACATAATAAATACTAAATTCAATCATCATAAGTCTAAATTTCTCAAGAAATCACAGAATATGCAATTAGTTTAATTAATATTTTCTTTTTCTTTTTTGGTATAAGGAAGTGAGGGAACAGATCCCAAACAACCACAAGCACGGGCCAATTGTAGTTTCATTACCTTTTCAAGTTCATCTTCCACAGCCTTAGCAATCTCATTTTTTTGCTCAAACACATCATCCAGATTTAGCTTTGGAACACTTGCTCTGATAACTGAAAATCCAACCATGTTAAGCTTATTTTATCTATTACAATACAAACAGTTAAATGAACCACAGAAGACCAAAGACTATAATCAAAAGTATCCCATGCAGACACAAGTATTTGTTTTATACCATCAAAAACATAAGCCTGAATTTGAGTCCTCGTGTTGCTCAGTTTGTAGAAAGCATCATTTGCCTTATCAGCCAGCGCACGGTATTGAATAGATGCAACAACATTGACAAATACATTGTCCTGAAACGAGATACCACAAAGATCAGTTTACTGGAGCTGTATCACAGTGAGGCAAATTTTGACGCCGGACTTCACAAACTATCAACTTTGGGACTAACAAGAACCATATTAAAATTTGCAATACTAAATGAATTGGATTATATGAAACATGGAACATATAGATTATCACAATCTTTTTCCCAATTAATTGCTGAATTTGGGAAAGGCAATTTCAACCTCGGACCTTCTTTCAAAGGAGAGTTAAATCTATGCCCAATGCTAATAACTTTTAACAGGTGTTCTCCTTATCTCCAGAACTAAACCAGACAGGCAGATTGAACCAGATTGGTCAAATTTAGACATGATAACATATTTAGCATCTGATCAGGAGACGAACAACCAGAATCAATTCCTACTGTTTATCTGTGTCACTATACCCTAGTTGGTGGAGATAATACAAGTCCAGAAGCACAAGACTGCGACTAGGGAAAGAAGAAAGCCATCATATTGTTTGGAGAATATAACATAAAAGAAGAACCATATTGGTTCAAGCAAATTCACAACAATAACAGAGAATGCCACGATCAAATAACTTAAAATTATCTTAACAGCTAAGTGATATAGCCAACCTTAGTCTTGGTCTCACAGCGTACATCCAACTGTTGCAACCTCAGTGAAAGGTGGCCCGCTAGCTGACTCCCAAGAAACCAAGGTAGGCAATGACATCCAGGTTCAAGAACATCATCAAATTTTCCAAATCTCTCCCTGATAGCTACTGTAGACTGATCAACTTGTACACAACAGAACAGATTACCCATCTTCTCTACACCTAATATGTTTGAAAATATTTAGTAGTTTAGTACAAGAAGAGGATACAAGTGCTTTCTCTTTAATGATATTTGCAAAAACATATTTCATTATACAGCGGATCTCTTACAAATGTCATTATTAGATCACTTGCATAGATCAGTTCATTGAAGCTGAAATTTAATACCCACGGCTAAATACTCATACATAAATGTGTGCAAATACACACAAAGACACCCAAAAACCTTGCCAGCTTCTGGCGAAGATCCTAGAAAACGACTTGTAATATGCTATTTGACAAATATTTGAAATAACTCAAGATTACAAAGAGATACCCAACTTTATATCAAAAACTGCATCAAAATGTGACTTCACACAATATTTGTTGGTAAAAAAGTAAAAAAGTCATAATTTATTTGTTTTTTTTAAAGAATATCCATAATTTTTTCAGTAATAGTCCCAATAAAATAAAACTAGAACTATGTTTGAAAATGGAACTGGCCTTATCAGCCTATAAATTTGATCTGCCTGAATGAAATGGAGAACATTCATCCTCGAAATTAAATCAAAAACGTGTTAAATAAATCAAAAGCTAACAAGAAGATAAACAGAAGCATACTCAGGGATCACCATCTCAGCTTGGAACATAAACTCACCTACCTTGGAGTGCAATTTAACACAGAAATGGAGTGACAGAAAGCTATCATAAGTATATAAATAAAAGGAGAGAAGACATACAAGTTAGTAAACAAACACAAATGGCTGAGGGGAAGAAACCAAGAGACAAGGAGATTTTTTGTTTTTGAGGAGAAGAACCCAAGACAAGATGAGATGTCAACAACAGCTCAATACAATTGATTTATATAGACAAAACAAGATGCTAGAGATATTTTCTGCACTTGACCATATACTAAATAAAAAGGTGGTTATAGGTCTATTTCATATACTGTATATGAAGATGCCAATCCATTTTATATATTAATACTGATATATAATGCGATAACTACAACCAAAAAGAGTTTACCAACACGGGAAGTCAACACCCAAGAGATAAGCCAACCCCACATTCTTTTCCTCTCAGTAGATATCTAGCTTTAATATATAACCTTTTCCAAGTTCCAACAAAATACCAATGAAAAACTAGGGAAGTTTCATAATCCATTTCACATTTATAAGAATCTTCAAAGACCCAAAAAAAAAAAAAGTATATTTGTATGTCCTAATCCATAAAATTAATATGCACAAGGATTTGGTCATCTTAGTTTTCTATTCTTGATTAGATTAATAACTGGGGATGGATAATCCTGGCAAACCACGCCATACGTACATATATTAAAAATATAAACGGGTGAATACAGCATATACTCTCCATCACGATACAACCAAAGGAGACATTTTCTTATTTTTAATTGGATGGAAATCAATCAGATACGATAAAAGAAGGTGTTGAAATAAAAAAACTAAAATAAAAAACTCCATTAAGAGATACTCTGAATTCGAATATTGGATGAAAACAGCTGTCTTTCCTGGAAAGACAAGCCAAATGGTTTCCTTTAATTTCACATTCATTGACAATGGGAAACCCTATTGGGATTACAAATCAAAATTTTTCTTGAGAAATTAAATAAGGATACCCAAGAAATATAATTCAACACTGTAAACTAATTAAGCAATTCGCAGATGCCCAAGTAGAGGTTTCCAAAGTTAGAAAAGGAACAAGAAAGCAATCACGAGTTTAGACGTAAAGCTATAAATCTTTTTTCAAATGGAAAAAAGAAAATCAAAGTGATGCGGAAGTTGCAGAGAAGGACATATGAAATTGAAAATTTGAAAATAAAATAAATACAAGGAAATAGCAGAGGAAGATTACAAGTACGGTCTTCGGATTAGAGAGAATCACGCGGATTCGTCGAGATGAAAAGACGAAGCGAAAAGTCCAACGAGGAATTAAACGCTGGGAAAAGAGAGAAACAGAGGTTCGTCGGCTGGGATCCCCTGACGCAGATCCGTGCCGGAGTCAAACTGGAAAATTCTCTGCTGCCTCGTCTGTCTGAATATATATATATATAATAGGGTATACACAACTCTGAAATTTCGGATATATAATTCTCAAAAATTGGTTTGAGAAAAAATTCAGATAAATACAATACTTGATTTATTTACGAATGACTATCGCGATAAAATTTAATTTTCTTGAGAGTCTGCAATTCTTAATTTAGAAAAACATATATTTATCCTTTTTAATAACTTTGATTCCATACTGAACAAAGCCATGAATATAATTCTGTTCAAAAATAATAAAAGAAATACACACGTATAACACGAAATGATAAGCAAAAATCATGAATTGAAAAATTCAAACTATAATTTCTTTAATATATGAAATCAAATCAGAATTATTGAGATTAAAAATACTAGAAATGTTACATAGACATAAAAATCTCGTTTAGGTTCATTATTGTTATTATATATTAATTTAGTTCTATGCTTTCTTTTATTTGTTCCTTTTGGTATTTCCATAGATAGTTATAACAATTTAATGATATAACATCAGTGATGATGAATTTCCATGAATAGCTAATTAGATAAATGTAATTTTCATGCTACTCTGTAAATTATTAAGATGAAGAAGGAGATGATGTATATAATTTTGAATTTTATTTGATAAAAAAATATTAAAATAAAACGATATACGATATATTCCAGTTACATTTTCATAATTTAAAAATTTTAAATTTATTATAATCTCTGTTGTAATACTCAAACTGTCCTATTAATTAGTTATTCATACTCTAACCAATATTTTTTAATTTTTATAATTTTAGTCCCTATATTTTTTTTTTAAAATAAAATTTATTTATTCGTTTACCACTAATGTATATTAATATTATTATTGAAAGTACTGTCTTATTTTGATTGAATTAATATTCACGTAAATATCGCGTGTATGATAATATGATATAAAAAATTTAATTTTTAATAAAAAACTGAAAATTAAAAATAAAAAAAGAACGAATGCTCAAGCCATGGAGGCAACATGGCTCCAGGAAAAGTGACCTAAGCTTGGCTCACAACTCCTGCGAATACAGGTGGTTATGGTGGATTTGACTCGACTCTGGCAGATCCGTAATTCTTGTTCTCTCTTCCATAGCCACTGGTTCAAGATGGGCTTAAGACAAATATTTCTTGTTTCTCTTGCATTCTTAGCACTTCATTCTCAGTGCTCAAGCTGCCAGACCCGAGTCAAATCCACCTCCATTCTGAGCCATGGCCGACGATGAAGCAGCTGGGAAAACCTTTGCCCTATGGTCGCGCCTCCAGGAAAAGCTCACAAGTTCGGCTCGTTAAATATCTTCTTCTTTCTCTGCTATTCTTGGCTGCCACCTTATTACCTAGAACAGAGTAATGCTGCAACTTCCTCTGCTAAATCTCAAAAATATATCAGAATTTATCTAAACGTCCCCTTGAAACTTCACAACTCCAATCCTGTAAACTTGATCTTGGGCTGAATTTAGAATCCCATATAATCTTGGATAATGGGCCACACCAGACTGGGCGCTCGGGGTAGTTGCAGTTAAATCTCAAAATATGGAGGGGCATAATGGTCATTCCATCTGCGAGATAAAATCAGAATACCACCGCTTTGATTGGTTGATGTGGAGATTACATGGGACCCATCTAAGGCGGGCAGTTCTCTTCCTCAATGAACATCCCATCTGATACACCTCAATGCACTTCAAGCATTCATCAATGGCGGTCACTGCACCAGTACCATCATCAGCTACTCACCTCCGTTCACTCCTACACTCTCACTTCCTTTCTCCTCCTCACCGCCTCCACTCTTCCCGCCAATTTTCCGCCAATCAGCAGCATCGGGAACTGACAATCGTCTCCATGGCCCCCAGGAAAAAGGTCCCTCCCTCAACTGAATAATCATCAGTCTGTCTCATCAAAATCAACGATCAATTTCAAGAAATTTTGCTTCTATCCCTACATTTTTGTTTATTTATTTTCAATTTTCAGGTAAACAAGTACGATGAGAACTGGAAAAAACAGTGGTTTGGGGCGGGGATATTCTACGAGGGAAGCGAGCAGGTTGAAGTAGACGTGTTCAAGAAGCTGGAGAAGCGGAAGGTGCTGAGCAACTTGTCGAAGACGGGACTGTTGTCGAAGGCAGAGGAGCTAGGGTTTACTCTCTCGTCGATTGAGAAGCTCGGGGTTTTATCCAAGGCGGAGGAGCTCGGTCTCCTCAGCCTGCTGGAGAAACTCGTCACCGCATCACCCTCTGCTTTGGCCTCGGCAGCGTTACCTGCGGTTGTGGCCGCGGTGGCTACAATTGTTCTGATTCCCGACGACTCGGTCGGGCTGGTGGCCGTACAGGCTGTTGTCGCCGGTGCGCTTGGAGTCGCCGCCGCTGGCCTGTTCGTCGGCTCCGTCGTGTTGGGTGGCTTACAAGAAGCTGACTGATTTCTTTTTACCCTTTTAGATTTTTTTTTTTTATGGCTTTGGAGTGTAAATTACTAAATCTGGTAAATTTTGCTACTTTTTTTTCACAGAGATCAGTAAAAAAAAAGAATTACCATTTCCCACTAGGTTTTGCGTAGTAAGAACTTTCTAGAAGCTGTTTGATCTCATTGGACATTAATGACGATGACAATATAATAATTAATTATGTAAATTGTTTGTTATGTAAATAAGTTCAATATAATGATTTCAAGATTATTCTTTCATGAAGTTTTTACTATAACGAGAATTATGTATAATAACTATGTATAATTATTCATTACATATAGTCCTACAATAATTTTTAAATAATTTTGAAAGTATTTAAAAGATATTATCAATCCAAAAAATACATATAATAAAGATTAATTATTAGGACTTGATACAATAGATGAAAAAAATATATCTACATGATAAATTAGTATAGATGGGTTAGAAATTTTACTAAATCTAATATTAGTTTGTAAGTAAATTTGATTAATTTAAAGTGTTAATATGATTATGTTGAGATCAAACTCAAATTAAGAAGGAACACTAATCACTATATGGGGATTTTAATTTTAATTGGATTTAGATATAAAATTTTATAGTTGATTAAATTATTTTGGACAAAATACATAATGGAATAAATATTGCGGGTTAGACATAAAAGAATTTAAAATTGTAATTTAGTTAGTAATTAATTAAGTTGATTATATAATAACGTAGATTTAATTTGATCAAACTAAGTATTATCTTAATATTTATTAAGATTCAAACATCTCTGCTTAATGCGACCTTGCATTTTTCAAATCAAATCATGTATAAAATTTAAAAGTATAAGAATTAGTGCAAAGGTTCGAAACTTAATAGGACATGAATTTGTATTCTAAATGCGGAAATAAACAATAATGTTAGAATTTACAATAAATTAGAACGCTCAATAGGAGTACGAGAATGTCCATTTTACAGCGGTTCGTAAACAGAAACGAATAAAAGATTAAAATAAGTAAATAAATGTCCTAAAAGTTAACTTCTACTAGCACTTGACGAGTTCCGGGAGTTTAATATACTCACAACCCTCCTGCTGATTAGAATCTGGATTTTGGTTTTCTTGATCTGAAATAGTTAATAAAAGAGTGAGTTACACTATCTCAGTAAGAATATCACGCTAATCACTGAGACAGAAAATCGGAAATTTGTAAAAATCATAAAACAACCAATAGAACCCTTAATTTGAGAAAATTAATTTAATATAAAAAAATCATTTGTTTCATACTTACTGTTGCAAGGTTTTCAAAAACGATATATAAAAATGATAAATTCGAATATAATTCTTTGATATATTTACATGAACAATAATAGTAAACTTACTTCATTCATTGTTTACCAGTACTTTTGGGGGTTTATAAGAATTTTTTCCTACTCGTGAACCTAATATATAGATTTGTCAATTAATTCGGCCGTTCCTATACCCTGTCCAGTAATACGCGCCAAACACACCATCGCTTCAATACTCCATCTAGTATGAATGTCAACCATATCTCCCAAACTCTTCCAGTATAAGACTTCTCACCCTCGTTCAACTGAGGTAATGTCTATAGTATGATTCACTATGTAATGGGTTCATTCACCCTTTCTCATGGTACCAAGTAAGCATTTCATATATAGATCCTCATCAACAAAACAACCACCAATCGCATACTAACATCTTATTTTATATTCACAGATCAATTAAATGATATTTAAGCAAACAGTATAATTTCATACTTCAACAATTAAGAACGTAATTAAAATCTTTATTTAAAATCAGTCAATTAGATAAAAATCATGATTAGACAATCAATAAATGAGAAAATAATTTAAAAGTAATAATTTAAATCACATGGTAGAACAATAAGCAATTTAGGCAGTATAGAAAACTAAATGGACAACACAGACGAGTTAGGGCAATCGTATACTAACTAGTTTCTGCCTTCACTAATGATCTGTAATTATTTTTAGGATTTTTTTTAATTTTTTATAAATACAAAATATTCGATTATTAAACTTCAATTTACCGTAATAGGGAGTAGGATGAGAGATTCTTATCTGTATCGGTGTTTCGAAATGTCGTGTCATATATTACACCTTTTAACGATCTCCAGATTTCCTAAATTTTTTCTGTGAAAATTAAAATATCCGTTATATACCCAAAAATATCCCAAAAAATTAAAATTGGTGTTGAAAAACCTTTACGACATATGTTAGAATTCTAGCACGACGGCGCCGTCGCACTCTAGTGCCAGCTTTGCCGCCCACGGCGGCGATTCATCTCAATCTGCCTGGTTTTGACCAGTTTTACACGTATCCATACGAAAAAACATTTAGGAAGCCTTGGTTGGCCAGAAAAAGAAAAAACTGAAACCTACTAATGGGGGAGGGGGGAAGGGGCGAGGTCTCCAGGTGCGACGGTTCCTTCGATCCTCCTTCGTGACTAAGGTTCTTCTTTGGCTAACTTGTACCAGAAAGAGACAGTGAACACAGTGGTTAAGAATCGTGTGAAATGAAAAACGGGAAGGGAGTCATCAGAGAGGATTTTGGGTTTTGGCCACGGCAGCTCTGTCGGGTTTTTCTTGAGATTTTCGGTTCATTTGTCATCCCTTTTGCTCTGATATAGCCACAGGGAGATTCATAATTGAATTTTAAGTAGAAAAGAGAAAATTTTACCTTTTTCGACGGTCAGCAGTGGCTCTAGTATGTTGGCGGCCGATGGTCGGTCTCATTCTCCGACGTCTGGTCCTCCTTCTCTAGCGAGGACTGGTACGACTAGGGTTAGAGTCCCTTGGAATAAGATGCTTAAAGACCCACCATGTGTCGATCTGAACTGTCCGTTCAGGAATACGTGACATTTTTTCATCCATTGGATCTATTTTATTTGGATAATGAATTTGGACCACATGATCGAATTGAATCTAATTGTTCGATCGCGTATAAAGAGAGAATGTATTTGGACCGTTCACGCGCGCATGATGAGATATGGACCATCAAATTGTCGGACACGCGGATCGCTCGCATGATCTCCAACGTGATGCCGATGTCAGCAGGGTTGCCACGTGGCATTCTCTGGTTCACCGGGACTGTTGACCGAGCTGTCCTACGTGGTTAAACTTTTTTTTTTTGTGATTTAACATCTTGTTTTTAATTTTTTTTTAAATTTAATAAAATTAAAATAAAATAAAATAAATTAATTATTTATATAATTTATTAAAAATAAAAAAATTATTCTGATTTGATTTTTGAGTTCAAATATTACGATTAATCCTTGTATAAATTACAATCTTAAATCCTTTATAGTAATTAGTTAAAAAAATCTCTTATACAATAATTAAAATAAAATAAAAAATAATAAATAATAAGTTAAAAATTTCAATGAAAATGAACTCTTTTTAACGATGAGATTTTTTTTTATGTGAATAAAATTTAAATTTTTATTTATTTAATTTATTTTTTTGATAATTTAAAATATTTTAAAATAAATTTATATTAAAATTAAATTTTTTAAAAATAATTTATTACAATTTAAAAAAATGATGAATTAAATTTTTTTAAAATAAATTTTTACTAATTACATCGTATAAAAAATAAATATAAATTAAATTTAATTAAAAATAAAATATTATTTAAATTTAAATTAATAAATAAAATAACATATAATTTCTATATTAACCGTTAACGTTATATCACCAGACTGAGAAAATATGAGGAACGGCTCGTCTCTTCCCCATGCTGCATTGTTCAGTTCCGTCTCGTGGAAGTTAACCAAACATGGATTTGTAAGATTAGAAAAATCTGCATCTCCTCTTCGAGTGATTCAGTTTTCGTTTATAGAGGTGCATTTGGTTCTCTGCCATTTCCATGGTGGTTCTGTACGTTTTACTTGGTTTGCCAGGTTTTCTCAGGTCTTTCCTTCCCTTTTTTATCGCCTTGCTTTGTGTTCTCCATCTTTTTCTGATGTTTAATCACCTTAGGGTCACAATTCAAGCATGGCTGAGAAAAATCAATTCCCTGTTTGGTTGCCGTGAAAAGTTGGGAAGAATATGCACATTTATTTGTTGGGACCCGTAGAAGTGAAGATCCTATATTGACCGGTACTTAATTAAGATCGTGATTGAGCTTGGTGAAGTGGTGAGTTATTTTGGGGTACAATCATAGCGTTGGGTGAAATTATTGTTTCTTCTTTTTTATTTTTCCTTTTCTTAATGAGCTTTGTTCATTGCAATGCGTCTATGCCAGTTTTTATGATGAATATTTCGATGAATAAATTGCGTATATTCAGTGGTAGTAATCAGTCCCATGTATTTGCGTGGTTAATTTTAGCTGGCCATATCATATGGAAGGCGGCCATTACTATATCAATATGCTTCACTGTGGGTTTTCTCCTCGAGGAACTCAGTGTAACTCGGATTCAACATTTATTTTCTGTGTATCTATATATATATATATGTTTTCGGCTAGCCCATGTTTTTCAGTAACTTTTTATCTCCTTCCTGATGGGTAAAAAATTATTTTAATTATCTGTTTTTTTCACCTAACAGCGATCTGGCGATAAGTTTTTAGGAGATATAGAAATGTAAGGATCCATGCTTGCCATATTGAGGCTCGTATTACTTTATCAAACATAACTCTGGATCTGACCCATAGGGAGTGTAACTTTGCAGCCATATTTCTTTTGTGGTTGTTTTTCTTTAATGTAGATAGAATATCCTAGAGCATTAAATGCAGATTTGTTGTTACTGCTATCTGAAACTTGTTCTGGTAATTGAAGTTCAGTTTTAATAACTCTATGGTTGCATTTGGTTCAATTCTCTTTTAATTCCTACTCAATTTCTAATTCTAATTTTTACGTTAGCCTTAACATGCATAAGTAGAACATAATTTTTTTTTAGTTACCATATTCCCAACTAGAATTCCTTACTCTGGAATTCAATTCCCACCTTTCAAGGTAGGAGTTGAATTCTCACAATCAAGAAATTTAAGATGGTGGTGGTGGTAACTCAACCACAAAAAGTTTTCTAATTATGTATATTAAGGCTAATGTGAAAGTTAGAACTAGCAATTGACTAGTAATTAACAGGGACATGAACCAAAGGAAACATAATAGTTTGTATTGAGGAACGGGGATTTTGTCACGTAGTCAAAGAGTTGAATGGTGGTGTTTTCGTGTGATATTGAGTAGTTGGATATGGTTACCAAGTGGAAAGCATATTCTTTCAATATCTCTCTAATTCGCTTCATTGAAGACCCAACTCAAGTAAGAAACAGTTACAGACTTAATTGACATGGAAAAATATATAGAAAGACACTTAAACTACCTGTTTGTGGTCGTAACATATTCAGTTCATAGGCCATGTTGATCTGTACTTGTAGCGACTGGCCCAAAATAGGTAGTGTAAGAAGTTTAATCCGCTAAGTACGCACATTAGCCAGTAAAACCTCTCTAGATGATAGTGGTTCAAGTTGCTACCAAAGAGCCATGGTGTGTGTCTATAGGCACTAGTAATGCCATTGACTATTGATACAAGAACTGAGCTTAGGTAGTATCCCATGGCCAGAGATGCCCAGGAGAGAGCTGTGGCTAAAGACCTCATGCTTAATGGAGCCTCATTGAAAAAGAACTCCATCATCCCAGCTAAGGTAAAAAGATCAGCTGATCCAAGGAATAAGTACTGCAAAGCTACCCAAAGAAATGTGATTGGTAGTGGTTTGGTAGAATTAGTTAGTCCCAATTCTGCTGCCACCCTCTTCCTTTTTATTTCCACAAGAGCTGCCACTGCCATGGCTATTATTGAGAGAAGTAGCCCCATTCCAATTCGCTGTAGATGAGTGATTCCCATTTCGGTTTTGGTTACTTTCCTGGCAAATGGGGCAACAATGTGGTTGTAAACTGGTGCAAGGATCATGATGAAGATGACAGGAAAGACAGGGAGAGAAGCTGGTGGGACAATTGTGGAACCGATTTTTGTATTCATGGTGGCTGCTTGCTGAACAGAAAAAGTGGAGAGCTGAGCAAGGCAGCAGTTTAGCATGATGGTGGACATGAAGATGGGTATAATCCTTAGTACTATCTTGATGTCTTCTACTTGCTGTTGTGTACATTGTAACATAGGGTGAATAGGTTTCTTGGTCAATGCCGAGTTGAGGAATGTGAGTCCCTCTCTAGGATTTTGACTTGGCCCCATTTCTTTGGTATTTGTATCTTCTCCATTACTTGTCTCGGTTCTGGGGGATGAACTTGTCTCTGTGCCTATGACAGCATTGCTAGAAGTCCTTGGTTTGCTTTTGTTGTAAATTGCTGCAGCCAGGACCTGTAGGAAATGAATGAAACGGGATTACTTAGCAAGACTTTAGCTTTGGAACATGTAGTGCTCTTATGCTCTTGTTTATCTGAAATTTACCTTAAACATGGTTGTGATCGGGCTTCCTGCAGGAACTTTGCTCCTGTAGAAAGGAGAACCAAGGAGAAAAATGGGGATGGAGATGAGTATTGTTGCAGTGGAGATCCCAAGTCCCCACTTCCAGCCTTTGTTGTCTTCAACCCAAACCACAATAGTTACTGCAATTAGTGCCCCAAACGCAAGGCAGAAAACAAAGTAGTTAAAGAATGCTGATCTCTGCTTCCTTCCTTGTATGGTGGTTTCATCAAACTGTTCAGCTCCATGTGGGGGCAGTGAACCTTTAATTCCTCCAACTCCCAGAGCTACTAAATAGAGACCTGCAAACAAAATCACTGCATTCTGGCCATTAACTTCCTGGCACAAAGTGCTGGCATTTGTCTTCAAACATGTTGCCGGTTCCAATGAATGTATATGAGATTGGCATGTGAGTATTAGCAGACCCTGTTCCATTGCTTATGGTTAGTTGAGATATAAAATAAAAATTAAGCAATCTCTGATGTATAGGAGTTCAAGATTCAATTATGAGTTCTTAGAATGGATTAACCAGGGTTTCATGGAGCATTCAAATTTTTTTGGTTGTCATAGCTGTCAAGATTGGTATGCTTAACACAAAACCTATAGTTGGACTTTGGAATATATTATCTATATACCACTGATGATCTTTTACCTTCAATCTATTGGAATTTCAAGAATGCACTTTTAATCACTCATGAATCCTTAGAAAAGGCAGAACAAGGTTCATAGAGCATCGAGTTGACTCTGGTCACAATAGCCATGCAAAGATTGGTTGGTTTCGTGAACCTAGAACTGGAATGTTGAGACTCTTAATTTTATGTAGTTTTCATCATTTTCATTTCGATTGACTCAGTTATTGCTATTGCTGATCAATTTATCACATGCTACACCATGTCGACCTTATTTCCTTCTACCGAGATCACACATTATTTAGTGAAACTGTTGGGCCTACCCAGGTCAGTGAGAAGTGTGGTTGGACACTGCTAATAGAGGGCATACTTTGAATTTTATCCTCTCTTTCTGATCTCATATTATTATAGGATTTGCTCATATTTCGTCTTGATTATGTTGATATGATAGATAAGTAGGACAAATTGCAAAGTTAAGGCTAAACCATGTATATCTAGAGCTGATCAGGATATGTTCTATTTGGTTAGCACATGCCTTCTATTGATGAGTCAGTATATGATTGTTGTCTGACTTGAAAGAACCAATAGATATTCCAGTGGTGAGTCCACCACCTCTTGCCTATTTCCTTCTTGTAACGGTATGCTCAAAAGGGACCTGAGAATACCCTACTGGGTCCTCTCTTGCCCAACTTCTATCCCCACTTGCTCTGTCTGTTGTGCTACTTCATAATCAAATAGGTGGGTGCAGATGTGGGTTCTGAGGTACTTTAATCCTTCTTGTCGCCTACTCTTCTAATTCTCCTCTTTGAGGTTGAAAACAAATTGGACCCAATAAATTGTTCTCCTCCTATCAATTTAAGCTCAACTGCTGCTGCACATGACATTTCTTGGAAGAAGATGCCAATGTGAACACACAGTTCAGTTTAAGATATAGTACAGACATAAATCAATTGGTGGTGCCACGTGTGGTGGGACTAAAGGTTCATAGCAAGTGCTTAGAAAAAAATAAAAAGCATGACTATTTAATTGGATTCACAAAACAAACATTGCATCTTATCATGTGATAGTAATGAATACAAAATTGAAGCATAATCATTCTTTAGAATCTTACCATGAATTCCACTGCAGCACTAATCAAGTAGATGTGGTAGGTGGTGAAGAAAGCGTCTGCCAGAAAGCCACCGAGAAGAGCAAGAAGGAACGCTGTGCCCATGAAATTGGTAACGATATTTGCAGAGCTGGATGGAGTAAAATGCATGAACCTTGACAGGTACAACACAAGGTTGCTTGCATTCGCCAGGAATGCTAGATTCTCCAGAATTTCCACAACTAAGGTTCACAACAATATAAGAAATTCATTCTGAGTTTGTTTCATAATCTTTGATGATATATATAATACCACAGATATAAATATAATAATCCTCTGACAGTTTCTTCTTTGCTGAAGTTACACTGACATGTTTAGAATGATCACACTGCCTTTTATAATAAAGCACATGAAATACTGAAAAAAGAAAATATTGTAAGTTGTTAGAGCTCTACTTACCCAGGACAAAGGAGGCAGCAAGCATGCCACCATGAAGACCTCTTTTGGCTGGTTTGTTTTTCCAGTCTACATAACCTTCCCATATGTTTAACTGATGTGCTTCATCCTGCATATGAATCAACCAAAGACCACACCATTAATGGGAAGGTTGGGCGCAAAATAAAAAATAGAAAAGGTATAGAATGTAAGCAGAAAACATGCCCACCATTTTCCTTCTCAATTATTATTATTATTTCTGAATTAGCTATTTGAGATCTCTGGTTATAGAGGACTTGATAAGGAATTCCTCAAATCGGAATGATAGTGTTAGTTGCGAGTCATATATATAGATGAGAAAATGGTGGTCCAATCCTAAGAGAAAGGTCTAGACTCTATGAAAAGGACTAGTCATTTTCCCTTACATTTCTAATGTTGACAGTTCTTTTTCTGTTCATGGGAAATAAGGAAGAGGTTGAGGCAGGCTGGGTCTGAGAGATGGTAATTCATCTATAAGATGACTTGAAAAATAGAACCATAAACTAAAATAGAACCATAAATGAGATGAATAATCAAATAATTCACTAATGAGACAATCTGAGACATTCTATTGCATTACTTGAAGAGGTATTCTTAATCATAATCCTGCAAGCACTTCCAATTTAAAACATAATTTCTTAAGTTTCCTGTACAGATCCAAGAAGTTCATTATTAACTGGTGGACATTACTTGCACAGAGGATGCTAGATTATTGCCACCAGCATATCAATAGATGGATTAATTTAAAGAATCAAGTGGACTACATTCGATGGAAAGATTAGTTTTACGTTGTGCTTGAAGGTAAAGTTGGAGTCCAGCTTTTCAGACATGTCCCGCAAGCCACATCCATGCTTACTCTTGCAATCATTAACCTTAGTAGTGGTAAGACCACTGTATCTTAAAGCTAATCTGAGAGATCAATGCTTTGCTTACTTGCATTATCTTTATATTATCCAATTTGACCATCTTTTTCTTACCTAAATAAGGACTTGCCCTTGGTAGTTGGGGTTTCTCTGCATGAATCTATTTCTATTCCTTGATATCAAGGCTGTCAGATGTGTGATTTTGTCTCTTGATCATGTTCTTATAGAGCTCTCAAGTTAGTTTTTGTTGCTATTTACCGTTACCCTACTATTACTAGATTCATCTCACTGATAGCACATTCATTCTATATATGGTGTTGCCTGGCATACAGGGTTTCCTTTCTGGGCCACCCGTTTCCTCTCTTCAATGAAAATGTGTGGATATGATCTACCCATAAAATAATGGAAGCATGATCAGGGATATCACTGGATCAACAAAATTGGGTGGCTAAGAACTTAATTCATGGGTCCCTGCCAGGTTGGCATTTACCTCCATGTATTGCCACCCTCTATTAGTTTACTCTGGTTAAAAGACCATAATTAGAATCAAAAGGCAGGAAAAGTGGGGGTTGGCTGTGGAAGCAAGTAGTTTACATAATGAAGTAGGTGTCTGGGCATAATTTTATCTTAGAAGAATAACATGTGAATACAAACATCTCGTCTTGTGAAGAAGAATCATCTAATTGATATGCTGCCGTTTATCTAACCTCAATGGTACTAGAATAGTTACTGAAAATTTGGTAACTTCTGGTTGATAATTTCATTTAACCTAGTTCTGTTGTCTATAGATGAACAGGAGAGGCTCAAGATTCTAATTCTTTTCCATATCTAATCTCTCAGGTGATTTTGTTAATTTTCCTACATGATTTAACTCTCAGCTGGGATTGTTTAAAGAAACAGTAATAATATTTCTGGCATTGATATCTGCAATCTGAAGAAAATCTTCTGGATCCCTCCTGTGTGGTTGCAAAACCCATACCATGTAGGTCCCTTCTACTCTGTTTTTTTTTTTTTTTTAATTTAATTAACCTTCTACTCTGTTTTATGGCAATGAATTGGAGTGACTATATAAACCTGTGCATGGCTAGGTTAAGGAAGACGTAAGCTTGCTCCAAGTTCAATGTTTGGTTTTATGTTCTCAACTTCGAAAGATTAGGACTGGTTCGTTAGAAGAACATATCTTATAAGTTTTAACTCTTATATATATATCTTATGCATGCATATAGATATATATATATATTTATTTATTTATTTTATCACACAACACATGCATGGTGGTATATAAGAATCTTTTTACCGCATTTACCTCACACTTCTAATAATTTGTCCCATATCTTCTCATATTTCAGTGGAAGTAGAAATAATGGAGAATATGTAGAGGAAGTCCAGAGAATAATAAGAGGGGTTTCTTTTTCCTTTAGCATAAATTATTTTTATGTTTTAATTTAACTTTAGTTTTAATTTTATTTTTATTATATAAATTTTTAAATTTTAATTAAACTATTTAATCTAAAAATCGGTTCTTCAATTATTTTATTAAGCTAACACAATCATAAATATAAATTAGTATAAAAAGTATCTAAACTAAATCCTTATAGTTTTTTAATTTAAATTTTGATTTAAAAGATTTGAAGTTTTTTTTTTTTTTAGTTGATGAAAAGGAAGCATGAGTACTGTGTGTGCCATCAGGTATAAAGTTTTAAGAGTTGTATTTATGGACTGGGGCCCTGGGCCTTGTATTGTGTAGTTTTCAGAGAATATTCCAAGCTTGGGCTCTCCATCCTCCCACCACACATTCATAAATACATACATGTGAAAACAACTCCTCCATGAAAATTATTCAACTTTATTTATCAGAAAAAATATTTATTTTCACGAGTAGAATTGAGTTCGATTATTAAATTATTCTAATTTTTTTTAAGTTTTAGGAAAGATAAATATTTTACTAATTTCATTGATTCTCCTATTATTTTCGAAAATCTATTTAGTCAGGGTAAAATTTTTCAACTTTCACGAGCTGCGGTAAGCAGTCTCTTGGCAGCAATAGAATCTGTAGGCAATGAGAAAATGGAAGAGGCAAGGATGGCATCTTTTGTGGTGGTGAATTTATGATGTGAAAGGATGGTAAGATATGCAGAGAATGGAAGTGTGTATTTTTTTTTTATGTTGAGCCGAAGGATGAAGAAGAAAGGTTCAACACTTTGGGAATGGGAATATGCTTTTGCCTAGAGGCAAAGGTTGATTGTAATAAGGAGAAATGCTTTGTGATGAAGAAAGATCAATGAGGGTGTTGGGGCATGGAGGTGGATAATTTCATTGTTGTTGAACTGAGTTTTCATGGTTGAAATGGACATGGGTGTGTGCATGTCAACATTTCAGGAAATTTACCTAACCCACTTTGGTATTCATGCCTCATTTTTGGTAAAGAATCAGCAACTTTCAAGCCAACCTCTGCCACCCCTCAACTATTTTTAATGTTTTATCTCTTTCAAGAACTTAAAGCTTATTGTGGTTTGCCCAAATCAAAAGTTTTAATCAATAAAGTTAAGATGATTTGATGTACTTCTTCGACTTCTATACTATCGTGCCACAATTTTGCCCACACTTCTTACCCCGTACTTTAGGAAGAAATTTTCTCTACTCTCATTTCACTTGAAAAACTCTTACAATATGAATTATAAGAAGTATTTGCAAACTAATTTTAAATTAATCAACAAAAAGAATATAAACTCTAACATTACGAGAAAATTTTTAATTTGGTGCTCAGAATTATTGCTCGTAACACAATTTAATTTTAAAAATATTTTTTGTTATAGTTTACGATATAATTTTTTAATTTCTTTAACATGTATTGACTCTATTTAACTTTAAACGAAAAATAAAATAAAAAACATTGCGACTTATTGAAAATTAAAAAAATATAATTATAATAACTTTGAACAAAAAAAAAGAATTCAAGTTCGAATTAGGAAGAGAAATTAAAACAAAAAAACAAAAACAAAAATCTAGTACATGGAAATACAACAATCTTCAACCATGCATTCTATGCAATAACACACTCTCTCCTTTTAACTAAAACTCATTTGGATATGTTCGTTGTCGGTATTCATGATTTTAATATCGATCTGTTTCATCTCTCGAAAACATAAAATTTCTTGTAATAGCATGAGTCTGATGTGCCTTGACTTGAAGGTAGTTGTACTTAGTTATGGAGTTGTACGGATTGAAAGCTTCTTGTTGAGAGAGAATTTGACTCATTATACGTTTATTATTGATATGTTAATGTCAAATTCATCATTCAGTTGTTACTTTTTTTTTTTTCTTTTAAAGAGATATTAAGAAATTATTTAACTTAGCGCAAGACATTTAAAATGTGATTTATTGAATAATTATAATTATTCAATATTATTATTAACTAACTAAATTTAAATATAACTTTTACTAATGTGGGGGAATTTGGACAATGTGATACAGGAGTTTGCTGGTTTGAATTTGGAAATTTGTGGTTGGTGAAAATAAAATTATTTAGAATAGATCGAATGCTAAATTATAGTAAAAAATATTTTTATAATTAAAATATAATTTAAATTTTAAAGAATAAATTATAATTAAAAAAATATAAAATATTTAGCAAACAAGATGAACATAAATGGATGAGCTGATGGGATGCTTCATCATGCATCTACCATTAATAATTTAACACTCCATAATTTAAAGAGAAGCATTATAAGAACTGTGATGACTCACTGAAATAAGACATAATTTAATGACTGTAAATTCAATAACACATTAATAAGTTATTATTATTACCGAATCAAATATTATAAGTCGACCACAATTAGTTCATAATATATTCATAAAGTAACAGAACACTTTAATATTCTCCTTATTTAATAAAATTACGAAGAACTCAAAAAGGACTGCTCAACTCTATCAATTGCTCAAGATAAGATTCAGTTTTTTTTTATTGATTTTTGTAGGTTGAAAAATTGTTAAGACCAAAATAATTTGTTTGAAATTGAAGTCTAATATAAATTTGTTTTTTTTTTTCAATTAATATAATATACTACACCTTATAAATAATTCATATTAATTTAATATTAATGCTAGTTAGTGGGTACCAATTAATTGCACATATAATGTTCATAACTTTGAAGAAAATAATCAATAACATAAATATAAGTATTAATTATATAAATAGTTTAGTCTCAATTAATTTAAACAGAATTTCATTTTATTACTATGATAACAATATAGTATTTATTATGAATTTTGTTTCATGGAAAAGCCCATAAGAACAAGCCGACCAATTACAATTTCACTTCTTAGAACCTAAGCCCATTTAAATCTTTATCAAACTCAGCCCGCCCATCTCTTCTTCAAGCCCATTGTATCTTCAGCCCATGAAAACTTCAAATAAGGCATATCTTCTGAATTTGAGCATCGGAAACTAGGAGACTCGATATAACGATAACGATAACGATAATGATAATGATGAGATGAAAAGATGCACGAGTATAGCGAAAGATTAAGTAGTTGTAAAGTAAGATAATACGAGGTTACGCGTACACTGTCTCGCACCTTCTTGTCTTAGTTTAGCGCACGATACAAAATTTTTAATTTTAATTCATGTCTAAAAATGGTGGTTTTTATTAATTTTTAGATAACTTTTGCTCTACTTGCAATAACTTCAATCAAATCATTTATTAAAATTGATAGAATATTTTGGCATATGTGTGACAATAGATATATCACAATTGAATAAAATTTTATTTTTTTGTCCGCGTACATTTTCTTTTGGAATAAAGTTTAAAACTTTGTTTTAATTTTATAGTGTTGAATTTAGCCCATAGTAGAACCCAATTCAATTTTGAGTTATCACTTAAATTCAAATAAGTGGTCAGAGAGAGTTAGCAGTTTGAAAACATGTATAGATTTAACATATTGAAAAATAAAAATTTATCAAAATTGAATTTTAAATTCAAATTCAGGATGTGTACTTATATACACATATATATTGGTTTAATTATTCCTTTTGTTTTCTATGTAAATTTTTATAAATTTTAATAAATTCCTTAAGAAATTTTATTTATTCATGATGTAATCTTGTTAATTCGAAAATTAATCGTTATTTTTACATTTTTATTTTAGCAAGATGGTTGTTGCTAAGTTATATTATTTACATTTATACACAAAATTCAAAAAAATCGAATTAGATAAATATTATCAAAGAAAGGAATAAAATTCAGAATTTGTATTGCATTCTCTATTGTGTAAATAAATTTTATAATATATATATATATATATAATATTATTCCATAACTTTTAATAAATATTTACCTGTGCAATAAATAAAGTATTTATATATTTTTTTTAATTGGAAAGTGGGGCCCATGGTTCTTTGTAAACGTAGGCCAATCAGAAACGAGAAGGGATGAGTGGTGGGTGGAGGCGATCTGATCTGACCACGTCTTCAACTCCAAACAACACCTTGAAAGCGACTTATTTCTTATTTCTTTTTTTTTTTAATTAATTTTTTTTTTATCCTTCTTCACAAATTTACAAAAAAAAAAAAGAAAAATAAATAATTATTAATCTTGTAATTATATTTTAGAACAAGTTCAAAATTTTTATAAAATTTATTTTTTAATTTATAATTACTAAAAATAAAAATCTGATTAAAATAATAAATAAATGATTTTATTCTCGAATTGAATTGAATTGAATTGAATGAAGTTAATTTGTATAAAATATAATAATTTTGTATTATTTGTTCGATAGAGATTGAAGCTAATGCTTAAATAGGAAATTTTTTTTTCTAATAGATAGATTTTTATTGCATTCACTTAAGTGAAGTTCATGAACAAATTCAACAAAATTAGAATTATAAGAAATTTAATGCCTAATTTCTTTCTAATCATCACAATTCATTCACTTAAAACTTAGAAATCATGAACAAAGAAAGTGATATTATAGCCCTCATTTACATGAATTATATCTTTAATGTTAAGGAAGAAAGATGTTAATAGTGGAATAATTGAGCAAAAAAATGATGGCTTAAGGACGATAAGAGGTGACTTCAATGATCTTGGGTGTAGAAAAGAGAGGTTTGAGTAGTTAGGAACAATACAATCAATATATCTTTAAAGTTTAGGTAGCATTAGAATTATTTGAATACAATAGATTTAGATTTGAGTTGGTCCAAATTATACATTGTCAAACATTTGTTAAGGTATGATTATGAGACTAAGAAAGTTCGGTAGAGCCTTAGAGAGTTCAAACTGGTTCTACTTTTTTTTTAAAATAAAAAAAAAAAGATACAAAAATAGAGTTTAGGCATTGCACATTCTAGACCGATACATTCCGACAAGACTGTCCCTGGTAATTTGAATGAGATCAGTAAAAGGTAAGCGGTAGAAATAGAAGTTAGGAGGGTCCAGAAAAGCATAATTAGCTAACAAATCTGTACAACGATTTCCTTCTCTGTAACCATGTTGAATTTGTACAACCTAAGCTCTAGCCAAGTATGTTCAAATTACAACCATTCAGTGATTGTGACTCAAGAATATTCAATTAGCTAATTCTAATGAAATACTTAAATGTTAATGGTTATGACATGTATAATAATTTCAAGAGAGCTTTACAAGAAGTTTAGAATAAAGGAACTAAAACCAAGTTGATAATCAGGTTGAGGAACGAGAGGGTCTCAAAAAATTAATCAAATTAAAATTTCTAGATACTTTTAAATACCAAAAAAAGATTGATGACTAAATTTAGTGTAATTCATAATTTTCATCTAGGTGTACATGCCAAAGTTTTGACTAAGTACTCATGTTGCTTGAAAAGTATTTTTCTTAAACTTTGATAATTTCCTTAAGAATCATTATATTTTCTTCTACAAAATTTTCATCCATTAATTTTTAATTCGAGCGCTTAGGCTTTCTCTCATATATATATATTTTTATATCATACTACTTGTTTGGAAAAATTTTATTCTCATTTTAGTTACATTGAATTATAATAAATCACTAGATTGCATAGTTAATCAGCTAATGGTCATTGAAAATCATTAAATCTTGATTTGTTTACTTATTAGTAAACTAATTTATGATAAATGGTAACTATAAATTACGTTTTACAACTTAACCTCATTATTTCTAACTTTCTTATTTCATAATTACTCATTATTTATTAAATTATTATCATGTATATTTTCTGATTTTGTTATTCTACCATCATTATCTTGTCGTGAGAAATCATAAATAACATATAATAATTCAAAATATATACAGTAATAAAACATAGGCTTTGAATAAAATAACAAAAATGGTAACAAAAACTAGATAGTTAATTTGAATTATAACATTTGTGTGACAATTCATAGAAGTGTTTTGTGAAAGTAACGAGTTTGTAAATAATTAGTAGTATTTAAGCCTATAAATGATAACCAAACATAGATAACCAATGAACTATATTGTTTCTAATATTTTTTGTGATAATGCATAACTATATTGGTAATTTTCGTGCATAAATAGTAATAATTTCATATGCTCTTAGTATAATTGCATTGCAAATTTGGAACTAAAATATATAAGGATGTTAATATTTTATATCATATGTGACAACAAGTTTACATAACTTAAGTATTCGTTTTTATAACTTTTAGTGGTAATAAGTTGTAGACTATTGTAATGCTTACATAAAATAAGTGGTAACAAGTTGTAGAAATTTAGTACAATTTCATAACATGTAAGAGTTTATAATATGGTTTTTCAAATAATAGTTACCATGTTATACTACAAGTGATTATTATGTAATTGGCGAAGTTATGCTTTCAAAATTCAATAATTTATATTATATCAAGTTAACATTTTTCTTAAATATATTATAAATATTTATCTGTAACATATTTTGTATAACTCACTCTCTTTGTTGGTGTAATTGATAGTTGGTTGTTTTAAGTGAACAAATTATTCTTAACATGTGGTACTTATTATATTTGTTTCTGCGGAACCCCAAGACCCTTGTTTGAATCTTAGAACTTTTCAATCGGTGTAGAACAGAATTTAGATCACAAGTAAAAAAGAATCTTGAGTGTTTTTAGCATTGTTTGCATCATTCTCCCTCCCCTCAAAAGGATTCATCCTCGAATCAATTCCTGCATCAATTTCAAAAGGGGATAAATAAGATATGTTAATGTAGCCGGAACACTATACTCACCTAGTAGGTCTACTTTGTAGGCATTTTTATTGATTTTGACTATGATTTAAAATGAACCATCCCCATGAGCATCCAACTTAGATTTTCGTTTTGATGAAATCGTTCCTTGTGCAAATGAACCCACACCCAATCTCCGGGTTCAAATGAAATCTTGCACTTTCCTTTATTGACATGAAATGCTACTTGTTCATTTTTTTTTTCAATGTTCTGTCTTGCTTTTTCATGAATTGCTTTAACCATTTTGGCTTTCTTATGTCCATCAAAATTAGAAATGTCACTTATAGAAATAGACAACAAATCAAGTGGAGTTAAGGGATTAAAACCTTACACAATTTCAAAAGGAGAAAACCTAGTAGAAGAATATATACTCCGATTATAAGCAAATTCAACAAATGGTAGCATATCTTCCTAAGTTTTAACATTCATTCCAATTAAAGCACGTAATAATGTACCAAGTATTCTATTTACTACTTCAGTTTGACCATCCATTTGTGGATATAAAGTAGTAGAAAATAAAAGTTTGGTCCCAAGTTTGGACCACAAAACTCGCCAAAAGTGACTTAAAAACTTAACATCCCTATCTGATACAATGGTTTTAGGAATGCCATGCATTTTAACAATTTCGCAAAAAAATAAATTCGCTATGTTTGTGGTATCATATGTTTTGTGACATGGTATAAAGTGTGCCATTTTAAAAAAACGATTAATAACAACAAATATTGAGTATCAACCTTTTCTAGTCTTAGCAAACCCAACAAAAAGTCCATAGAAATATCAAACCCAAGGATGTATAAGAATCGGTAATGACATATATAATCCATGTGGTTAAATTCTAGACTTAGCTTGCCTACATGAGATGCATCGCGCATAAATTTTCTCAACATATTTGTGCATATTAGGCCAAAAGAAATGTTCATGTAAAATGCTCAAAGTTTTGTCAATCCCAAAATTTCTCATTAAACCACCACTATGTGTTTCACGAACAAACAACTCCCTAATAGAACTATTAGGCACACATAATTTTTTCTTTTTAAATAGAAAACTATCATGCCTAAAAAAGTCTTAAAATACCGCATGTTCACAAGTCACATAAACATTTGAAAAATTACTCTCATGCACATACAATTCTTTGAAATGCTCAAATCCTAGCAACTTTATAGAAAAAGTAGAGATAAGATTGTACCTTCTTGAAAATACATCAGCTACAACATTTTCTTTTCTTTGCTTATATTGGATCACATATGGGAAGGACTCTATGAATTCCACCCATTTTGCATATCATTTATTAAGCTTGCCTTACCCTTTCAATTACCTTGTGTTCCCCTTTTACTTTAATTTTCTTTCAATCCTTATAGTCATGTGCACCATATCATCAATCTCCACATAATGTTGAAGCCCTACAATGTTGGCTATGTCTTTGTTAAAGCCATTTAAGAACCTTGCCATAGTAGCTTCCCTATCCTCTTCAATATTAGCCCTTATCTTGGCTATCTCCATCTCTTTGTAGTAGTCTTCTACACTTTTGTTCCCTTGTATAAAGCCTTGCAATTTTTTATATAAGTCCCTATAGAAGTGAGTAGGAACAAAGCATTTTCTCATGATAGCCTTCATTTCGGCCCAAGTGGAAATAGGTCTCTCTCCATTTATCCTTTTACTTGTGATGAGTTGATCCCACCACACAATGACATATTCTCCAAACTCCACGGCCGCAAGCTTTATCTTTTTCTCCTCTGAATAATTGTGGCACTAAAAAATAAGCTCCACCTTGCGCTCCCATTCAAAATAAGCATTCGGATAATTCTTACCTAGAAATGATGGGATTTTCATTTTGATGCTCCCAATGTTTTTATCAAGATCATTTCAACCCCTACCATAGTTCCGACCTTCATTGACCAAAGTAGCTTGGTCATCAAATTCTTCCTCCACTTCCTCATCAAAAGGTGATGTTGGAAGTCTTTTTGCCCTTGGATTGATTTGGGAAGCTTATTCTCCCATGGAATTTAACTCACTTTGTTGTTTCTCTAGTTTCTCATTCATGTTGCCAATAGCTAGTTGAATCCTCTCAAATTATTGTTGCATTGCTTTGAAGATGAATTCTTGATCTTTTGATGTTCTTTCACTCCTTTGTGGCTCCATTCTCAAATATGAAATTTTAATGACAAACAAAATAGACTCCAACCTCACAAATCACTCTCTCACTTGTTTACTCTTGTAGTATGGGCACTCTTGTTTCACTTAGTTTTGGCTTTTACCCTCTTTTGAGCTCGCACTCTCTTACTTTTTACCACTCAAGCAATCTTTTATAACTTTATACAAAATAGTCAATTCAAACAACAATTAATTATCACTATGTACTCAATTTTAATTAGAGATAACAAAGAATTCCTAAAGAAACAAGATACACGAATTCAACTCTAGAAGCAAACTAGAATATTCTAAACATTGAAGAGCACACACTTGATATAGAAATAAGTGTATGATAATTTTTATGTTAATTAGGCAACGATGAATCAATATTATTACTTCAATATATAATAAGAAGCAAATGGGCAGAAATATTAAATGAAAACTAAAGATGAAAGAAAAAAATGGTGAATGAGAAATTTAATGCATGAAACTTGTAATTCTCTAATAGAACCACAAATTATCACCAAAAACACTCAAATTAAGTGAAACAAATAGTTTTGGATGAAAACAAACTCAATGGAGATGAGTTATTTCCAAACAGCCCCAAAAATTACACAAACAATCTCAACCAAACAAACAGACTTGAAACAAGTTTCCCTTTTAAATTTTAAATGTATTTGAATGTTATATGAGATAAATAAAAGGAAAATAATAGCAGATGTTTCAATTACACAAGGTAGAATTAGTTGAAGTGTGTTTTGCACAATTAAGCAAATTAGACTAATTTACTTGGTGAACCTGACTCTGATACCAAATGATGCAGAACCCCAAGATTTTGAATATTAGAACTCTTCAATCGGTTTAGAACATAATTTAGATCACAAGTAAAAAAGAATCAAATTTGTTCAATCACCCAAATGGTTTAAATATAATCCAAAAAAGATAAATGATATCCCTTGAACCCAATCCAAACAAGCACAAAAAACAATTGAAATAGGAAATTAAAATTGAATACAAGTGATAACAATTGTATTCCAAATCAACACCTTGTGCATAAAGTGAGAAGAAAGCCAAAATACTCTTAACTCAATTCTGAAATATTTGATTACAACTCTTGATGTCCACAAAGAAGAGTTCCTTTGGTATTTATAGCCAAAGAAAACAATGATATGTTACAACATAATAACTACAATTGTAACTCCCACAATAACTAGGCTAATTATGTGATAATTGCAATTGTAACTCCAACAATAACTAAGTTAATTATAGGCATGTAATTGTTATGTATCTCTTTGTAACTCCAATCTTCTTAACCAACACCACTAATTGTTTATGCCACCATATAGTTATGGGTTTATTCTTGTAATAACATTAAAACAAGACTTAAGTTCAAATGAGTTACACTTGACTATATGAGCTTAATTAACCCAAACTAAAATAAAACAATTCAAAATACTTAAAACAACTCAACTAGTTCAGCCCATACACAAGGTTTATTCACCCATTACCAATAAGACTCAAATAAACCCAAATTATCCCAAATCATTTGAAAATTACGAATTTTGACTATTCAAAAAGCTCATATTTGAACATTTCACAATTGACCAGCCCATCATCCACATGTTTCTGAGTGAAAACTTGGAGCAACTCTTTAAGTTTCTTTGCCTTTGATTTTGTTACTGGTCCGCTGAAATTTTTCAGGTTTTAAACTCTATTTGTGTTCGCGTCATTTGAAATTTGCTTCAAGTAACCTTTTGATGTTCTTTCAATATTTTAAGTGTTTTTAGTCTTATTTGCATCAAAACGTATTTGAGTTAGATCAAATATAGGTTAGTTAATAAATTATACTAAAATATGATCGATTCGAGTTTGACTTATTTAAAACTTATTTAAATACTAAAGTATATATATGTATATATATATAATTTATATTTTTATTAATAATCAGATTGGGTACAAGTCAATAATCTATAAATCCAGTATAGTTTTGAAAAATAAAAGAAAATTAAAACCCCACATCGAATTTGTAGCAGATTTGGGTTCATTTGTCATAGGGCATATTATGTTCAAATTTGGTTAGTTTTGCTCAAAACTGGTCCTATTATTATATCCCCACATATTTCTATCACATATAGATTTTTCAATATTACATTATTAACATAATATTTTTTTCTCACATAAAACATGGGTCCAACAATACCGTCTAAGAAAAGTAAAATTATATGTAGCTTGTGATGTATTATATCATTCAAGGGCATTACAGTAACTTCACAAGGAGACACATATGTCCACTCCCCATAGAGGAAGCCCAGATGCTGAAACTTAATTTATTATAACCCCAACAAGTCTTCGCTTCTCCAGAAGGAGAAGTCTTTCTCTGTCTCCTTTCACCTCCCTCCTACCTCTGCTTCTTCTTCTTCTTCTTCTTCTTCTTCTTATTTTTCTTCTCAACGGGAACTGCTTCTCCCTCCCTCTTGACTCTGTTTGAGATTCAGTTTCAGAGCTACTGAGTGATGGGTGTGAGCTGCACCGGTTCGCACACTTCCCACATAACAGAGATCATCATCACTAGTTTTTTCCGCCATAAGTCTTAGATTAGTCTACTCAAAAACGAGAGAAGAAATCAGGGTTTCGTTTGTTTTTCTGCTGATTGGAAAACAGTATTACAGTGATGGCTGATTCTTAAGTGAAAAAACTTATTTTTCTCTCTCTCTCTCTGTTAACTCATATGGCGGGTGGGAAGATCTATAGCAGTGGTTCTGGTGGTTCTAATATCTCTGTTTTGATTCAAAGTAAAAAGGGTCCTTCCTCCTCTGAATCTCTTGATCCTCTTTTCATGTCTGTCTCCTCTACTTCTCCTTTTCTTGGTATTTCCTTTTCTCTCTTTTACTCTTGTTTATAATGAATCCTCTGTGCTGAGGTTTCCGTTTATGGCACAGTAAATTCTTTCCTTATTTTGGCTTAAACATTTAACTATATTGTTTGACTTTCCATGTTAGTATGTCTGTTTTTTTTTTTTTTGAGATTGTTTGAATAAAAAAACCCTGAAAACTGTGATTTTGGATTAGTAGGTTCAAGATCCATGATGAGCTTTGAAGATGTAAAGGGAGGAAATGGATCAAGCAGGTCGTTTTTCAGGGGTTACGATCAGGACGATAATATAGAAGAGGAGTTGGAAGAGTATTTCCAACAACCTGAGAAGAAGAGGAGACTGAGGGTAGATCAAGTTCAATTTCTCGAGAAGAGTTTCGAGGTAGAGAACAAGCTTGAACCAGAAAGGAAAATTCAGCTAGCCAAGGACCTTGGCCTGCAGCCCAGGCAGGTTGCTATCTGGTTCCAGAATCGCCGGGCTCGATGGAAGACAAAGCAATTAGAGAAGGATTATGAAGCTTTACAAACTAGTTATAACACCCTTAAGACTGATTACGATAACCTTCTCAAAGAGAAGGACAAGCTTAAGACTCAAGTAAGAAATATACACACACACACACACTCTCTCTCTCTCTCTCTATATATATATATATATACATATCTGTGTTGTTTCATCAAGCTTTGTGGGTAATAATTGATGGAAAGGGTTTTAGTACCTCAGTCAAGATCTTGCAAGATTAAGCAGGGTTTTAGGGGAGCCGTTCTGATATGATATTTTTCCATTTGAGTAACTGAAAATTTGAAATGGGTAATCTCAAAAAGTAAAAATAAAAGTTGCCCTAGAAGATTGAACAAGAGAAATACTAGAAAGTTGATAGCTTTTGCAGGTAAATCTTCTGGTAGAGCAGTTGATGGAGAGGGAGAAGGAGAAGGGGAATTCAGAATTGACAAACATAAACTCAAGTTTTCAACAAGATCTACCAGAAAAACCAGTTGCTGAATCAATTAATTCAGAAGGTGAAATATCGAAGGCCTGTAAACAAGAAGAGATTAGTTCAGCCAAGAGTGATATATTTGATTCAGACAGTCCACATTACACAGATGGTGTTCATTTCGAGCCAGACCAGTCTGATTTATCCCAAGATGAAGACGATAACCTGAGCAAGACTCTCTTCCCTGCTTACATTTGCCCAAAACTGGATTACTCCGACCCGCCCACAACTTCATGTAACTTTGGAATCCCAGTTGAAGATCAAGATCATGCTTTCTGGTCATGGTCTTATTAATAAACTTCTTCATGGCTGCTACATATAAATATATATATGTATGTATTTTGTGTAGTAATTTAGCAGATTGTTTTTGGCAGTTTATATATAAATAAGCAAAATAAAGATGGAAGGCCAAATTCAATGGTGGGTTCTGGTGAAGCTGGAAACCACTTTGTAATCTTGTTTTGTTGGGAGTTTGATTTTCTTGTTGCTTCACATGTTAATGTATATTGTAATTTTGTTCTATCTAGCACTGAAAAAGTTTCTTCTTCAAATTTAAGAATGGCAAATGCAGAACAATAAGATATATATTGTAGTTCTTTTGTTTTTTTTACTTTTGTCCTTCTTCCACTATTACCCATAATATATATATATGTATATGTATGTTTATATATATATATAGATATGTTGTGGGTTGCTTATATAGCTTTCTACCTTGATTTCCACAACATTATGTTATTATCATTTTATTCATTATAACAAAACAAATAAGTATGATCCACTATAACTTGTTCGTCGATACCAACTTAAATCATTTTTAAGCAACTTTTAAGATAACCTAATACTGTTGTAATTAAGCTATCAATATATATATATATATATATATATATATACATACATATAGCTCTCATGCTTGTTTGTCGATATCAATATTTTATTTATTGTTAAATTTAATCAAAATACTATCTAATTTTCCATATTTCAAAAGCTAGTTCTTTCCCATTGTATATATGTTGTATAATATTTCTTAAAATCGAATTAGTAACTAATCTTTTAATTACATAACTTCATACATTTTAATAATTACATGCATATACATACCCATTTTGACACAATCAATTATATTACAATTTTCTAATAAAAATACATATAAAATGTATAGTTCGATTTAAATTTAAATTTTAATAAAAAAATATAAAAGTATTAACTATTCAATTAAAAAATATATATTCAAATAAGTTATTAGTGTGTGTGACGTGTTTATATTTATATTAGTGCACGGGAACGTAGCGCATAGTGTATGCAAATAAAAAGGGTGGGTGATTATTATAAAAAAAATAATAATTTCAATTTTAACAAGGAAGAGGGAGATGCATGTCACATATAAATATGTAGGTAGATTCATTCATGTTGAAATGGGGATGGGTTGGTAATAGAGAAAAGGTTAATTATTTAATTAGTGCTAATTAATATTTGATTAATGTAATCCAATCAAAATGTAAAGTTAATTAATTAAAAGGTAAATGACACCCAATTAATTAAACAAATAGTAGAGGCCAATGGAAGTGACAAAAGGGTGGCTGATGATGGCGATGGTGATTTTGATTTGTTAAAGAAACTTTGATGTTAGGGAAATTAAATTTAACCACGTCTTCTAATTTCGTTTCTTAATCAAACACTACTAATACCTCATATTTTATTTATTATAACAAATTAATTAAAAATATACCCATTTATGACTAAACACATAAAACATATATTAAATCCCAATTTAATCATCACATTTATTTCTTATTATAGGTTTATTAATGTTGAGTTTTAATGTGAAAAAAAGAAAAATCTTTGGCAAGACTAAAATAATGTTTTATATAACAAAATTATAATCAAAAAGTAATTTTTAAAACATAATTTTAAGTACAAAAATGATAAGTATAATTTGAAGAATCTAAACTAAAATTGATTATTCAAGAGATCAACAAATAATATCAATTATATTACTAAAAAGAATAAAATAAAAATCTTGCTTAAAAAGAAAAGAGAATCATCTTTAAACCATATGAGCCACATACTTTCCCTAGATGCATTTGTTTAGTGGCATACACACATACTTCTTTTTCAATGTAAGTCTCTCGAATAACGCATTTTTCGTCTTCTTAAGGTCTACATATGCAATTTCGACTCGAACTCTAAATTATTGTATCGATGGTGGTTTTGGAGATGAAAGTTATAAAAAGAAAACTTTTTAATATGCTTAATATAATTATATGGATAGTTGTCTTAATGCTTTATAAAGCATTGACATTGAATTATATATATATATTAAATAACTTATTATTTTAATACATTGTATTTTATGAATAAAATTTAACGTGTTAAATAATTGGTCAAAATAAAATTTTTATATATAAAAAAAAAATATCTAATAAAAAATTTAAACAATAAAAAATTATTATTTTCATTATTTTACTTCCACCCAAATTAACTCTAACTTTTGTATATGTGATTAAAATTATGGCAATTTGTTAGATAATCTAAAATTTGTTTATTCATTATAAAATTTTATATTTTAATAATTACATACTATATGAACACTAATAATAATATAATTAATAATACAATTACTTACTGAATAAACAATATAACTCAAATCTATATTTTTATAAAAATAAATAAAAATACCAACTAGCTTAAAGGGTGGAATGAAATGACTTTTGGGTCCTTCAAATGTCTTTGTTTGAATTTAGAAATTTTTTAAAACAAAAAAAAAAAAAAAATTTGTAGGACAACTTGTTGCTTAACAAATGTACTCTAGGAATCCTATATATATACATATGATATATATATATATATATATGTATTTATATAATTATGTATTACCACTTACAAGTATTAAGGAATGGCTAGCTTCTCGTAGAATTAGAGTTTCCATTATGAATGTATCATGTACATTTTCAACTCTCGAATTATGGATCATACCCATATTGACACGTGGAGCACGTAATCAATGGAATCTAAGTAGTCGTAAGAATGATTTAACTTACAATAATGTGGAATTATTAACATTAATATTATTTATTCTTTCAAGTATTAAATACATATGATGTGGTTATAAGACTTGTTTTGTTCATAAAAAAATAATGAAGTTTCATTCGATTTTTTAAACAAAGATTTAGTCAACATTATGTAATTTATATATAATGACGTCTTTTTTTAATAAAATTTAAAAAATAATAGAAATTTTAATAAAATACAATTTTTTAATTAATAAAATTTATAATTTTTTATATAATTAATTAACTACGATAATCTATATTGTTAACATACTTGAAACTATATAATTCTATATTAAATAGACGGTTCACATTCAAATTTTAAAAAGATATTAATAATATGACTAAAATTTTGAACCAAACCCGAATAAGATTATGTTTAGTATAATTAAGTTTTATACTATGAAGTACATGTTACTTAAGATAAAGTGCCCAACTTTCATCATAAGTAAGCAAAATTCAACCTTAATCACCCGAAATAATTAATTTTTATAATAATTGTCGTAACAATTTTAAATAAATTATCTCTAATTTACTTTGAGAGTTTAGTGTGTGTATATATATGTGTGTGTGTGTGTGTACCAAACAAAAACTTTGTTAGATGGAAGATGTTATCAAGTCAACCCACATCCTGATTATTTTGATATGATTTATTTAGTGTAGCACCCGGAAAGGAGGAAAAAAAAAAAAAAAAAAAAAAAAAAAAGGGGGGGGGGGGGGCCACGTCAGCAGCCACGTCAGCAGGCCCGGTCAGCAGTCCCGGCCAACCGGGGCCTGCCACGTGGCAAGACCGCGTCACTCCGAAAGGAGCCACGTTGGCGATCTGCGTGGGTGCGATCCGACGGCCCAGATCAATCGCGCGATCGGACGGCCCAGATTCAATCGCACGGACGGCCCAGATTCAATCAAAAACGAACGGCCCAGATTAAAACGAAATGAACGGCTGTGATCAAAAGGCAAGGGGTTATAAATAGAACCCCCACACCAGACCAAAAACCCTAGCCGCCCGCCGCTCGCCGGAGAAGACGAACCAGAGGCCGACTGCCGCCACCCGCCGCCGCACTGGGGAAATTTCCGACCGCCGATCGAGGTAAATTTCATATCCCCGACTCGTTTTTCTCCGCTGATTCCTCCTATGGCCAAATTGAGGCCGAAATCCCGGCCAAACGGCCGGAATACGCGGCCGAAACCCAGCGGCGCCGCCGCGCCCCTCTCGGTTTTTGCCTCCGACGAGGTCCTTCCCGGCCTCCGTTCGATGCAATTTTTATATCACCGTGATCACCATTCTTTTCTCTACAGGTTGACCGAAGCCGAATCACCAAAACACGAACCTCGCCGGAGAGCTGCCGTACCCGAGAGCGCCGCCGCCGGTAAGCTCTGCTTTTCCGTGATTTTTGGCCCCCCCGGGGGCCCTAGGGTTGTTTTCTGACAAGGACCAATGCGAGTGTGGTCGAATTCGGCCGAAAACGGCCGAAAACAGCCAACCCGAGGCGACTCGCCGCCCCCAGCGGCGGCGCCGTCGCCGGAGCACGGCGGAGCCGCCGTGCCGGAGTTGCGATTTGGTCCGAAAGGGGCCCTGGGCCTAATTTGGATTTTTTTGGAACACGTGCAGGTACTGTTAGTGTGTTTCAGTTCCCCGGGAAAAATTCAGGGAAAATTAGGGACGGCCTGCAGGCGCACTGTGAATCGTATTCGGATCCCGAAAACAAGTAAGGACCCCTCACCCTATTTCCTATCACGGTATTAAAGTTCAAAATGATAAAACGGTATTTCTTGAATTAACGCATGTGTGAAATTGCTTAAGGTTGCTAATGGAGCCCGAGTCTAGTGTGATTGATGATTTACTGTTATTTGGCCTGTTTTACAGCTTTAAATGCATTATGGGGTTTGATGTGTTCATTTTATAGTTTCGAATGCATATATTACTGTTTTATTAATTATGGGTTGAATGACTGAAGAACTGATACTGTATGTTGTCTGTTCGGCATGAATTACGATTTGCTTGTTTAAATGTGAATTGATGATGCTTATTGAGGAAAAAGGGAAATGAAACATTGTATAGACTGATAATTGTATGATGGGGTCAGCCTGACTAGATATCCTGGGAGATGGTGGACGGACCGGGTCCGTAGGGAACCCTACCGAGATTGTGGTCTCACATGCCGGACGGGGTATGGGGATCTTATGGTTTTGGCGCCCATACCGGACGGGGTATGGGGACGGCCCGTTTCACCCTCATACCGGACGGGGTATTGAGGTTTATGGTTTTGGCGCCCATACCGGACGGGGTATGGGGACGGCCCTGGAAACTGATTATGAATGTTAAAGGTTAACGGGTAGCGGGACCGCTAGGAACCCCCATGGATACTAGTAGGCTGGTAAATGAGAAAAAGATATGTTGTATAATGATCGAATTACAAAATGCGTGATAAGTGCTATGTTGTACAGCTTATATTATTCCATGATTGTGATAATGTTATTATTTTTCTTATATTGTTTTCATAAATTCCACCGAGGTAAGTGGATGGTAAAGGTTTTCATGTTAATAAACGAGTTTATTGTAAATTATGCTCCATTGGTCTTTTTGTGTTTTTCTACCCACCTTTACCTCCGTGACGGTGAGATATCGTGATGTTCTTACTGGGCTAGTGTAGCTCACTCCTTATTTAACCATTTCAGATCAGGAAGACATGGTTCCCGAGCCCGTTCCGCAGGAGGACGACGAAGGGGATACCTAGAGACTCTGTAGTCATACTCATAGTTTTATTTTCGAGTTTCTCTCTTAGTTAGTTTAATCTTTTATATTTTAAGTACGTTTCTGGTTTTTCGTGTAAGGGATGTTAACTGAAATTTTGATCTCGCTTCCGCATTTGATATATTTAAATACTCATTTCATTTTAATATTTCCGGGGCCGTTACAATTGGTATCAGAGCCGCATTTCCTCGGACCCATCCCTTACACTATAGTCCTTTAAAGAAATACTCACCGATTGGTCGTTACTCAACCATTCCTTGTAAATGCAGGTACACAGAAATGAGGAGAGGAAGGCCCCCACTAAACCGAGCGGCCCAAGATAATTCGCTTCGGGAGGATTTGGACAGATTATATGAGATGGTGGAAGCTCTCGTAGCTGCCCAGCGAAGGCAAGAGGAGAGAAGGGAGTTACCCGGACCTCCTCCGCTAGCGCAGGTTGAGCCCCCATTACAGCAGGCTGATCCCGAGCCACCCCGGCAGGAGCCTGTTCCTCCACAGTACCACCTGGCACCACAGCCGCGGTACGACCCGGTACCACAGCCACAGTACCAACAGGTACCGCCACAGCATATTCCAGTGCCCCCACCCCATCAGCAGGCGCCACCACAGGGTCCCCCAGTTCACCCTCAGCCGGCCCCAGTCCCTTTACCTCGGGACCCCGCTCCCTCCTTGATCGACCCCGGCTTCATAGAGAGGTACAGGAGACTGAACCCTTCTACTTTTTCAGGGGGATCCTCTTTTGAAGAGGCCCAATACTGGCTGGCGGAGACTGAGAGAGCCATTGAGACCTTGGGAGTAATTCCTGAGCAGAGGGCTGCCATTGCCTCCTACATGCTGGTAGGGGAAGCAGTACGCTGGTGGGAGCTCAAGCGGGCCACCCTGCCTGTACCAGTTACTTGGGAGCAGTTCCTAGCGGCTTTCCATGCGGAGTATCTCCCTAAGCACATCCAACATTTAAAGGAAATGGAATTTGCTCAGTTGGTCCAGGGTAATATGACAGTGTCGGAGTATGCCCGCAAGTTCCTGGAGCTGGGCCGACATGCCCCGGAGACATTGTTGGATGAGAGCCGAAAGGCCAGGAAATTCTAGTGGGGTCTCCGCCCGGCGATCAGACAGCACTTGTTGGTGATGGAGCTCGAGACATATTCGGCAGTCCTGGCAAAGGCGCAGATCATAGAAAGGAGCTTCGACACCCGCCCTCAGCTAACGGGAAGTTCCCGACCTTCAGCCCCACTCCGCAGGCCAGCGCCTACCATGCCTGTCCAACCCAGTAAGAGACCCAGGCCTGCCGTTCAGGGCCCTCCTCAGGCTATGGGGGCAGCTCGTGGGAAGACCTGCCAGTACTGCGGCAGGGATCATGGGGACCGACCCTGCTACCGCCTCAACAACACCTGTCGCATATGCGGCAGTGCCCAGCACTATGCGAGGGAGTGCCCTAGGAACCAGAATCAAGGGAGGCCTCCAATCCAGGGCAGAGTTTACAACCTTACCCAGAAGGATGCCGATGCAGACCCGGACGTGGTACATGGTATGTATACTATCTCTGGCCACATTGCTCATATTTTGTTTGATACTGGTGCATCACATTCTTTTATTTCACATGTTCTTGCTTCCAAAATTTGTGTATCACCTGATAGACTTGATTCACTATTGTTGGTATCTACCGCTGGGGGGGAGACATTACTAGAAGAGGTTGTCTACAGGGCATGTGCCGTGGAGATAGCAGATAAGAAATTGAGGGTAGACCTGATAGGGTTAGACACAGGGGATTTTGATGTAATCCTAGGAATGGATTGGCTGGCGGCGTATCACGCCACCATAGACTGCTTTAATAAAAAGATTGTATTTAATCCTCCCAACGAGGAGCCATTTACAAGTTAATAAAATTATTCGGTACTGATTTTCCCTAATGACAAATTCTTTTCTTCTTAATTCCCAGTGCGTTGATATTGTATTTTCCCTAACTAGGTAAACCCAAGAAGGAAGTTTGTATCCAAGAGATTCCAGTAGTCCGAGACTTTCCAGACGTATTTCCGGATGAACTGTCCGGTCTACCAGGGGACAGAGAGGTCGAGTTCACCATAGACTTACAGCCAGGAACCCAACCCATCTCGGTAGCTCCTTACCGAATGAGCCGCATCGAGATGGAAGAGCTAAGGAAACAAATCACTGAGCTACAAAACAGTGGCTTCATTAGACACAACATTTCCCCATGGGGTGCCGGGGTTACTTTTGCAAAGAAAGGAGATGGAACGTTGAGACTGTGTATTGATTATAGAAGGATAAACAAGGTAACAATTAAAAACAAGTACCCTCTCCCCCGGATTGATGACCTTTTCGATCAGTTGCAGGGTGCACAGGTCTTTTCTAAAATAGATCTACGATCAGGTTACCATCAGGTGAAAGTGAGAGCTGAAGACATCCCCAAGACGGCATTCCGAACCAGGTACGGACACTATGAGTTCCTGGTTATGCCGTTTGGGCTAACCAACGCCCCGGCCATCTTTATGGATCTAATGAACAGAATCTTCAGAGAGTTTTTGGATAAATTTGTCATCGTGTTCATCGATGATATCTTAGTTTACTCAAAAAGTAGAGAAGAACATGCTCATCATCTTGCCCAAGTCCTCCAGGTACTCAGGGAAAAGAAGTTGTATGCAAAGTTGAGCAAGTGTGGATTTTGGCTCGAGCAAACCGCCTTCCTAGGACATGTTATATCGAAGGAAGGGGTGTCGGTGAACCCCGAAAAGGTTGAAGCGGTACTTGGTTGGGAAAGGCTGACAACAGTTAAGGAAATTCGCAGTTTCCTAGGGATGGCGGGTTATTACCGCCGGTTTGTCGAAGGGTTCTCCAGTCTAGCGGGCCCTCTAACCCGACTCACAAAGAAGAATGCAAAGTTTGATTGGAATGAGAACTGCGAAAGGAGTTTTTCCGAATTGAAGAAGCGACTGACTACTGCACCCGTGCTGGCTCTACCGAGTGAATCAGGAGGGTATACAGTCTATAGTGATGCCTCCTATCTGGGCCTGGGTTGTGTCCTGATGCAGCATGGAAAGGTTATAGCATATGGGTCTAGACAGCTAAAGAATCATGAGAAGAACTATCCTACCCATGACTTGGAGCTTGCCGCAATCATACACGCCTTGAAAATCTGGCGCCATTATTTGTATGGAGAGACCTTTCAGATCTACACCGATCATAAGAGCTTGAAGCACATCTTCACTCAGAAGGATCTCAACATGCGTCAGAGAATGTGGATGGAACTCCTCAAGGACTATGATTGTGACATCCTGTACCATCCAGGTAAGGGCAACGTAGTAGCCGATGCCCTCAGTAGGAAGAGTGCAGGCACCCTAGCCCATCTGATGGTTTCGGAATGCAGGTCCATTGGGGCTACGCAGCAGGTTCGACTACAAGATCTGAAGAGGGCCACATGTTTGAGCCACCTAGCAGTCCAACCCGAGTTAATCCAAAGAATAAAGGAAGCCCAGTCAATCGACCCCGCCCTAGTAAACCGCAAGAAGGATGCAGAACAGGGAGTGAACTCAGAATTTCAGATCTCTGCCGACGGATTGATTCGTTTCAAGGACAGAATGTGTGTCCCAGACGACAATGAATTAAAAAGAGACATCATGACAGAGTCTCATAGTTCAAGGTTCGCCATGCATCCAGGAAGTACAAAAATGTACCAAACTATGCGACCCCGATTCTGGTGGAATGGGATGAAGAGAGATATAGCCGACTTTGTATCTAAGTGCTTGGTATGTCAGCAGGTCAAGGCAGAACATCAACGCCTAGGGGGGTTGCTTCAGCCTTTACCGATTCCAGGATGGAAGTGGGAACACATCACCATGGACTTCGTATCGGGACTACCCAAGGCACGATCGGGACACGATGCCATATGGGTAATTGTTGACCGACTCACTAAGTCTTCCCACTTCCTGGCCATCAGAATGACTGATTCGTTGGACAAGTTGGCAAGAATGTATGTCCGGGAAATAGTCAGACTGCATGGGGTCCCAGTAACAGTGGTGTCCGACAGGGATCCCAGATTCACTTCTCGGTTCTGGAATAGTTTCCAGCAAGCTATGGGAACAAAGCTGTCCCTTAGTACTGCCTTCCACCCCCAAACCGATGGACAATCAGAGAGGACAATCCGTACGCTGGAGGATATGCTCTGAGCTTGTGTCCTTGACTCCGGAGGCCATTGGGACGACCATCTACCCCTGATAGAGTTTGCCTACAACAACAGTTACCAAGCAAGCATCGGCATGGCCCCATACGAGGCGCTATACGGGCGTCCGTGCAGGTCACCGATTTGTTGGGAGGAAGTGGGCGATAGAAGATTGTTTGGCCCGGATTTGGTGGAAGAAACCACGTCCAAGATAGTTAAGATCAAGAAGAACATCCAGACAGCTCAGAGTAGGCAGAAGAGCTATGCTGATACCCGGAGGAGAGACCTGGCCTTTGAGAAAGGTGACCGGGTGTTTCTTAAGGTCACCCCCTTCAAGGGAATTAGTAGGTTCGGCAGAAGGGGAAAATTAAACCCCAGATACATTGGACCCTTTGAAATCTTAGACAAGATTGGTACCACTGCCTACAGACTTGCACTGCCCCCTGAGCTCTCCCGGGTTCACAATGTGTTTCATGTATCTATGCTGCGCAAGTACAATCCGGACCCTTCTCATGTCGTGGCTCATGAACCGCTTTCACTCCGAGAGGACTTGTCTTATGAAGAAGTACCGGTCAGTATCACGGACCGAGAAAGCAGAATACTCCGTAACCGAGAAATATCATTTGTAAAAGTCTTGTGGCAGAACCACACGCCTAGGGAGGCGACTTGGGAGCTGGAATCAGAATTTAGGGCCCAATATCCTCATCTGTTTGATCAAGAGTAATGAGGCAAATTTGGGGACCAAATTTCTTTATGGGGGGGAGAGTTGTAGCACCCGGAAAGGAGGAAAAAAAAAAAAAAAAAAAAAAAAAAAAGGGGGGGGGGGCCACGTCAGCAGCCACGTCAGCAGGCCCGGTCAGCAGTCCCGGCCAACCGGGGCCTGCCACGTGGCAAGACCGCGTCACTCCGAAAGGAGCCACGTTGGCGATCTGCGTGGGTGCGATCCGACGGCCCAGATCAATCGCGCGATCGGACGGCCCAGATTCAATCGCACGGACGGCCCAGATTCAATCAAAAACGAACGGCCCAGATTAAAACGAAATGAACGGCTGTGATCAAAAGGCAAGGGGTTATAAATAGAACCCCCACACCAGACCAAAAACCCTAGCCGCCCGCCGCTCGCCGGAGAAGACGAACCAGAGGCCGACTGCCGCCACCCGCCGCCGCACCGGGGAAATTTCCGACCGCCGATCGAGGTAAATTTCATATCCCCGACTCGTTTTTCTCCGCTGATTCCTCCTATGGCCAAATTGAGGCTGAAATCCCGGCCAAACGGCCGGAATACGCGGCCGAAACCCAGCGGCGCCGCCGCGCCCCTCTCGGTTTTTGCCTCCGACGAGGTCCTTCCCGGCCTCCGTTCGATGCAATTTTTATATCACCGTGATCACCATTCTTTTCTCTACAGGTTGACCGAAGCCGAATCACCAAAACACGAACCTCGCCGGAGAGCTGCCGTACCCGAGAGCGCCGCCGCCGGTAAGCTCCGCTTTTCCGTGATTTTTGGCCCCCCCGGGGGCCCTAGGGTTGTTTTCTGACAAGGACCAATGCGAGTGTGGTCGAATTCGGCCGAAAACGGCCGAAAATAGCCAACCCGAGGCGACTCGCCGCCCCCAGCGGCGGCGCCGTCGCCGGAGCACGGCGGAGCCGCCGTGCCGGAGTTGCGATTTGGTCCGAAAGGGGCCCTGGGCCTAATTTGGATTTTTTTGGAACACGTGCAGGTACTGTTAGTGTGTTTCAGTTCCCCGGGAAAAATTCAGGGAAAATTAGGGACGGCCTGCAGGCGCACTGTGAATCGTATTCGGATCCCGAAAACAAGTAAGGACCCCTCACCCTATTTCCTATCACGGTATTAAAGTTCAAAATGATAAAACGGTATTTCTTGAATTAACGCATGTGTGAAATTGCTTAAGGTTGCTAATGGAGCCCGAGTCTAGTGTGATTGATGATTTACTGTTATTTGGCCTGTTTTACAGCTTTAAATGCATTATGGGGTTTGATGTGTTCATTTTATAGTTTCGAATGCATATATTACTGTTTTATTAATTATGGGTTGAATGACTGAAGAACTGATACTGTATGTTGTCTGTTCGGCATGAATTACGATTTGCTTGTTTAAATGTGAATTGATGATGCTTATTGAGGAAAAAGGGAAATGAAACATTGTATAGACTGATAATTGTATGATGGGGTCAGCCTGACTAGATATCCTGGGAGATGGTGGACGGACCGGGTCCGTAGGGAACCCTACCGAGATTGTGGTCTCACATGCCGGACGGGGTATGGGGATCTTATGGTTTTGGCGCCCATACCGGACGGGGTATGGGGACGGCCCGTTTCACCCTCATACCGGACGGGGTATTGAGGTTTATGGTTTTGGCGCCCATACCGGACGGGGTATGGGGACGGCCCTGGAAACTGATTATGAATGTTAAAGGTTAACGGGTAGCGGGACCGCTAGGAACCCCCATGGATACTAGTAGGCTGGTAAATGAGAAAAAGATATGTTGTATAATGATCGAATTACAAAATGCGTGATAAGTGCTATGTTGTACAGCTTATATTATTCCATGATTGTGATAATGTTATTATTTTTCTTATATTGTTTTCATAAATTCCACCGAGGTAAGTGGATGGTAAAGGTTTTCATGTTAATAAACGAGTTTATTGTAAATTATGCTCCATTGGTCTTTTTGTGTTTTTCTACCCACCTTTACCTCCGTGACGGTGAGATATCGTGATGTTCTTACTGGGCTAGTGTAGCTCACTCCTTATTTAACCATTTCAGATCAGGAAGACATGGTTCCCGAGCCCGTTCCGCAGGAGGACGACGAAGGGGATACCTAGAGACTCTGTAGTCATACTCATAGTTTTATTTTCGAGTTTCTCTCTTAGTTAGTTTAATCTTTTATATTTTAAGTACGTTTCTGGTTTTTCGTGTAAGGGATGTTAACTGAAATTTTGATCTCGCTTCCGCATTTGATATATTTAAATACTCATTTCATTTTAATATTTCCGGGGCCGTTACATTTAGCTTATCTTATGATGTGAATCTATATATATATATATATATATATATATTTATTTATTTATGGCCAACTACTATAACATTTGAAACATAGGACTAATTTTAATAAGTTAAAATCAGTATCTAATATCAAAAGTTGACTAGGATTTATAATTAAAGCCATTACTTACAAACCTTGTCTTATATAACCCTTAAGAAACACTTTAGCAATGATGTAAAAATTCCTTCGCCTCCAACTATAAGTTTATGCAATAATAGAAAAATGCTATTTGAAGTTTGACTTTTGAGCATCAATTTTAGAGATGATGGTAGCTTATGATCACGATCCGAGATTGTGTTAAAGAACACCACGTATAAACAACCTCAAAATTGAAACTCCGTGAAAGAAAAGTTGTTTAGATCAATTTCATAAATAAAAAAAAGGATGGAAGTAAAGAAAGAACAGGTGAATGACTCATATTCTACATCATCATGAATAGAAGATGAAGAAGAAGAGAAAAACTCATTCTGTCCTATTTATAAATTAGTTTTGTAGAAACTATTGAGAATAAACACTTGTTGTTACGTTGATTAAAAAAAGATTTAAATTTCTCAACATTTGATGCAAAGCTATTTATGTAAAGAAAAATCATTTTCAACTTGTTAAATATCTTCTATGGTTAAGTTTTATAAACACGCCTAAAATCATAAAATAATCTTTTAACTATAATCTTGATCCTTACCCAAGTTTTTCTACTCTCATTATTGATTCATTCTATGAATTAATACATTTATTTTATGAATTTGATTCATCAACTAATATTTATCAGGTTGTACGCTTATTAATAAAAATATTTTGCAATAAATATTAATGTGCACTCATTACACAAAATAATTTTTGGTATTGTTCTTTTTAGCATTTATTTGGTTTTTTTTATTTAATTTTTATGTAAAAATGATATAGATTACTAGTTATATCAATTTAAGAGATCTTTTAATATTATATATAACTTGCAGATAAACATAAATATGTATTTAAAATAAAAGTTAAAAATGTGAATAAACAAATAGAGTGTATATTTTGAAAATAAATTAGGACAATTCCAAACTTTATGATGCTTATGACAATAAAATATAATTTCTTGAGATAAATTAAACGTGTTGGGTTTTAATCAATGTGTGGAATTATATGTGAATTTATTGTGAATAAAAAAATATCAAATTTAATTGGACTTATTTAAAGTGATTTGTTACCGTTAAAAGTATTTTGAGACCTAATGCATTAAATTAAAATATGAATTTTAATTTATCTGTAAAGACTAAAAACGTAATTTCAATAAATAAAATTAAAAAAAAAATAAAATAAAATATAAAGATATAAATAAACAATTATATTATCTAAATCATCCGTTACAATTTTTTTTCTATTATATCATCATTATCTAAATCATCCGTTACAATTTTTTTTTCTATTATATCATCATATCATTAGAAAAGAGAGAAAGTGAAAATTTTAAAAGACAACGTATTGATTTGAAAGATCTACTGCAAAATGTACAATTTTTTTCATTATGAATTCAAATACATTTTCATTTACGTACCTAATACGAACTTAGATTTAGATTTATTTTGTTTTCAAATTTCAATAAAATATTCTTAATTATTATTAGTATAAATTAAAAAATATTTTTAAAATAACCTATAAATTTATAGTTTATTATTTTAATTTTTTTTTAATTAAAACAAGTTATAATTATGGATAAATTCTATAAAAGTTGTAGTTTTATTTACTAAGAAAACTCGAACTAATAGAATTAAGTAAATCTCGTATTTGGATATAAATGTAATACTTTTTTATCCTCTATTTGGATCATAGTAAATGATAGAATTTTAATGTATGATATTTTATGGGTGTGAGAAAATCATGTTTGTTTCAACTTCCAATAATAATAAATAGTATTTGAGTGTCAAATTTTGGGATAAATTTTTAAACCACAAAATTATTGGTATTTGGTGGACATTTTATTTGTTTCCTATCATACTCTCATCTAATTTAATTAATTCTATATATGTTCTGATAATTACAAATTTATTAAATTAATGTGATAATATAAATAATAATTATTTATTTCATTAAATATAAAATTTTAATTTAATTATGTATAATAATTATTTATTTAAATAAAAATATAATTATATTAATAAATAATTTTTTTTCTTATATACTTCTTTTATACTATTTATTATAATATATAGAAATAAATTACTAATTTAGATAAAAATACAATTATACAATCTTATCATTCAAATAAAAATATATCATTAATATACCATCATTTAGACAAAAATTTTATCATTATAATTTTATATTATTATCATTTAATTACTATCATTATTATATATTAATTAATTATCGCCAAACAAAGTCTAACTTCAGCATTTAAATCTTAAGTTAAAATTCAAAAGTAAATCTGCAGTAAAAAATAAGTTACTTGGGTTAAAAAATTTTCAGAAAATTTCTGTCAGCAGAGGAAACATGATGTGATGGGAGTGGGCCACCCCACACTTTTCGTCCTGTATGGCATATTTCCTACTTCCAATCACTTTCCTCCAACTGTCCAGACTTCTAGAAGACGGAGTTCCTACCGACCACATTCATATGTCCCGAACCACGTGGACGTCCAGGATCGAATCCATTCTCGTCAGACGAACGTCGCCGTCAAGGCAGTAACCGACGCTAACCCTCCGTGGAATCTGCCATCGCGGGCCCCACCTATGTGGCTAATGATCTACGATTCTATTGGCTGATGATCAGGTCAAAAAACTAACGGGACCCACACCGTTGATATTATATATAATATGCCCTGGGTGAATGGCAAGAGCATGGAATGGATGGATAAGCATTGGAAACTGTGGGGCTTGTGGGAGGTGGGCCCCCACTAATGACAATGACAGCACATAGTTGTCCGCCAGTTACAGGGAGTTGATATGACACGTGGCGTTCATCCGTAGATCGGAATATATAAGTGGGCTTATGAAAATGGAAATGCCTTTTTTTTTTTTATAAGGAGCTTCAAGCATTTTCTATAATCTCTAATATAAAAAGTAGAGCGTTCATTAAAAATTCTTAATTAAATTTAAGAATGTAAAAAATAATTATATTAATCTTAATTAGATTTATTTAATTAATCAAATATTAATTAAAAATCGTTAATTTTTTTTTTTAATGGATATTAAGGAAATTTGTCCACTTCAAAATGCTTACGATGATATGATTTTTGTACTGCTAGTTTGTGATTAATTAGTACATAACAAATAACATATACGTTTTTTTTTCATATGTTAATTAATTAAATATGTTTTTTTTTTTTCATTTTTAAGTTCATAATTGATTGAACTTAAGTGTGGGTTATGTACTTGTACTGAAATTAAGAATTTTAAATAACATATGGTTGAGTTTAATATTATGTTGAACAATAATTAATTATTATTAAGAATAATCTTAATATAATATATTTATATATATTATAAATACCATAAGAAAAAGACTTGTAGAAGTATATTAGCCATAAGCTATTTGGATTGATATGTTAAAACCAATTTTTGCAAGTCTTTTTAAATTATTATTTTTTTTTAAAAAAAAAACAGATACATTCCATTAATCAAATAGTGTCGATATAAGAAAATAATTTTAATCTTTTTGTATCACGAGATTCAAGAATTTAAAACGAAATAAAGAACCAGAACAAAAAATGTGTAAGAACAATAAAAATTCTCAAAAGAAAGATAAGTAACTTTAGAAAAAAATTAATATGATTCTTTTGTATTTAGATCTCTGAGAGTTCAATGAGGTATCGAGAAATATTTATAATGTATCAAAATAATATTGTACATGTGCCACACATAGATAAAATCAATCCCAATTTTAACCTAATACACCGGTATACACACATCGCACGTGTCGCAAATCAGAATTATGTAGTCCATTATTTTGATACTTATGGGCTTAGGTAATTGGGCTGTCCAAATCATAAGCCCATTATTAGCCGACACATCGTATTTAAACAAGAAAGTTAAAGTTAGTGACTCTTGCACAAGTTGTTGACAATCATGGTCTATATGAAGTGCTTCTATAAAATTATGGTTTATACAATGTTATATATTTTATTTTAGGTTAGACTATTTATTTAATCTTCAAATTTTCATATATATTTTATTTTGATCCTAAATATTTTTATAATTATAAAATAGTTTATGAACTTTTCAACTTTTTTTTACAAATACTAACATACTCAATTTCAAAAGAAATAATCGAAGAAAATTGAGTATTGTTTGGTTTTCTTTCTCATCCTCCTCCCTCAATTTCCTTTCCATCTTCTGCTTCTTTTTGAAAAACATTGATTATCATTTAGTTCTCTCTTCTCTTCTCTTCCCTCATCTTTTTCTGTAAATGAAAAGAAATACTCATTTGTTTTTTTTAGTTTCTGGTCTATTCTACTTCTATAAATTTCAATCTCTCGAAAACAATATTCTTTTAAGGAGTGATGTATTTCTTTTTCTTCTTCTTCTTTCAAGATTCTCAAAAAACTAAGGAGAGATCATTGTTTATGGCAGTAAAAAAGAGAGAGAAATAAAGGATGAAAGATAAAAAAGAAAAACATAGGAGAACATGAGGAAGCTCTGAAACAAGAGATAAAAAAAGTGATAGGATTATTGATCCCCTCGAAAAAGCTCTATAATCCTAAATTCTCCAAAAGTTCTTTACGTCTATTCCCTGTTCTCTGCTTGTCCAAGTAGCAGACTCACTTCTTAACTGACAGAGTTGAGGGAGGGACACGGGTGGATATAACCAGAATGTGAGATTAAAGTAGGAGGTAAAGTTGACATTATAGAATTACAGAGCTATCTGATGTCGTCGACGACGATACCGTTCGAGTCTAGGTAGACAACACAAAGGTAGGAGGTTGGAGAAATAGTTGTTCACATAGTTGAGAGGGTAGTGGATAAGGAGGTTGAAGATGGCAGTAGTGTTGTCAATGGTGATGATGATGAATATTGGAATTTTTTTCCTAATTTTTAAATTAGCTTAAGTTTTTTTTTTCTCTTTATTTTTCTCCATAAACAAGTCTTTATTTTTTTAAAAAATAAATTATTAAAAACTAAATAATATAAGTAATTTAGAATAATGCAAAAAGTTCAAGAACGGATTCATAAAAAAAATTAATTTGCAAGTAAAATCAAAATTTGATGGAAAATAATTTTTTTCACTACTTTTAAGAAGTTTTTGTTTTTTTTGGTTCTTAATGCATGGATAAATGCACTTATCTATATAGAATATGTTAAAATACATGCTTTGAACTCGGAGTTAGGTGTGAATTGAAAGATGATCACATTCCATTTAAAGGTTCTTTTTTGTAAACAATACATTTCGAGGGTTAGATTGAGTCATTTTTTCAACAAAAGAAAGGGACTTTATGAGTGCTATGAATGAGGGGAAGGAATTTTTTCTTTAAGATAGAGACTTGAAGGAGTAAATTAGCCACGAGGCGGATAGATTGATATGTTAATATCAAGATTTGTAGGTCTCTCCAACCATAGTTTTTTCTAAAGAGAAAAGAATAATTTTCATTAATCAAGTAGTGTGGGCAGAATCCTGTTCAAGCAAGAAAGTTTCATATGAACTTTCTCAAATAACCCGCAAAAACAAAAATGTTAGTTAATGAACTTTTGACCATCTGGGTACAAGAGAATGAGAGGTTAAAGCAGGAGACACCAAGTGCTCATTTGGTGCAAACATTAGACAAAAATGCTGAATGATAAAAGTGTTGCAAAAGCAGACTAGGAGTGGTTATACCCTTCCATGATGCATCACCTCCATTTAAAAGAAAACCATATTCTGAAATAGACTTTCTAGAGTTCATAAATCCAGCAAAATCTGATTCCAAATTCAATCACCTTCAAATAACATGAATATTTGTATCTAGGCTTGTGTTCTCGGTTTTCTGTAAATCTGAGCAGTCTGTACTAACGAAATTTATGCACAAAACTTCCGGTTTGTTATTATATTATGAAGATGAAATCTGCAAGTTCTTGCATCTCAAATTATTGTACAGTTTTGTGGGCTTTCTACAATTACAACCAACCAGCTGGCTTATTACACAATCAAAGGCTGCAAAATACTCTCTACTGATTACATTCTATCTTTTTTGACACCCAAAAGACAGGATCCCACTCTAATATATATGTGCCAATCAATCTATACACTTTTTTTTGTTCCTCAGTGTCCATACCTGTCAGCCTTTTAATGGAGGAAGAAGAACTGGGATCTTGCAACTTTTTCTTCAGATATCAAAACTTCACATTGTCCTTCAAGTAACACACAATCTCTTGCTGCACCAGCCCATCCATAAGCAGGAAACAACTTAAGTACCTTCCTTTGTCAACAGACTTATACATATATATATATGTATATATCATGTATATATATTTTGGTAATCTCATCCTTCATTATTTCCTTTGTCTTCTTCTATTTTCCTCATTGTTGAATTTTTTGAGCTGTGCAATCCTCTTGTTTATATTGTTGTGTTGCATATAGTTTAATTTTCAATTTAATTTACTTAATTCTCACATTTAATCTTTTTGTTACTTTTATGCTATGTTATATCCAATCTCTATGCCATTCTCAGTTTATATATGTAATAGTCTCATATTACTCTTTACATATAAAATTCTCATATTAGTTTTAGCATATAAAGTTAAAACTTGTTGTATATTCCATCCCTCCCAAATCGTATCCCAAAGGATTCAGGTACGAGCGAAATATAAAAGCTAAGTTCTATGTTAAAACTAATATGAAGATTAGACGTAGGAGTTGGGTCGAACTAGAAGAAAAAATGAACCGATCTTAAAATATAAAATGAAAATGTTTTTTATTTTTAATCTCACGCCTCTTTTTTATTATTGGGGTTAAGAAATATAATTTTTTTATTACTTTAGAAGAATCGAATTCTCATTTTTCCAAAAAATTCAAAGTGGATATAGATCGATATGAAATATATAACTATCCTTT